>NC_080179.1:16262817-16338759 GCF_950295315.1 Erinaceus europaeus | reverse complement strand
GGTTGATTCTGCCCAAAGCCGGAAAGCAAGAGCTGAAAAAAAAAGAAAGAAAGTCTTTGCTCTGAATGACTTTGTTCGAATGTAAACTAGAACTGATTCTTCCAGCTCCTCAGTGCTTATTAGCGGCTAGTCTTGCCCAAGTGGCTAGGGAAATACGGAATCACTGTTACTGTGATTTAAAAGGTGCAATCCTTTCCCCCTCCCCTTGGTGTATTAGCTGCTGTGACCTAGTCCTGGGGATGGGAGGTGAGGGATGAATTTGGAAATGTATTTTTTGTTCTCCGTCCCTTTAAAAATCTTTAAATGCCCGTGCTTGGGTTTAAGTTACTCTCCTAAATAAACTTACCCTTAATTCTCCATTCATTTACTTATTGGATAGAGACGAGGAGAGAGAGATTGAGAGGGGGAAAAGGAGATGGGGGGTGGGGAGAGAGAGATACCATAGTACTATTTAACCAATTATGAAACTTTCCCCTGCAGTGGGGGCCAGGGACTTGAACCTCGGTCCCTGTGATTGGTAATGTGTGTGCTCAGTGGGGTGGGCCATGCGCCAGCCCCTATTCTTAATTCTTCTAATGAATTCTCTCTGTTATCTCATTCTCTGTATCACATTAAAATAAAACAAGGACTGAGGAGACAGCATATGGTTATGCAAAAGACTTTCATGCCTGAGGCTCCTACTGCTCAGGTTCAGTCTCCAGCACCAGCATAAACCAGAGCTAAGCAGTGGTCAGTCTCTCCAACACCCCCCCTTTCATTAATAAATAAAAATATATAAACTACATTTAAAATTTTTCCTTAATGGGGGCTGGGTGGTAGTGCAGCGGGTTAAGCGCACATGGAGCAAATCCTAAGGATGCCGCTTAATAAGTGGCTTCATGGGAGTCGGGCTGTAGCGCAGCGGGTTAAGCGCAGGTGGCGCAAAGCACAAGGACCAGCATAAGGATCCCGGTTCGAACCCCGGCTCCCCACCTGCAGGGGAGTCGCTTCACAGGTGGTGAAGCAGGTCTGCAGGTGTCTGTCTTTCTCTCCCCCTCTTTGTCTCCCCCTCCTCTCTCCATTTCTCTTTGTCCTATCCAATAACGACAACATCAATAACTACAACAATAAAACAAGGGCAACAAAAGAGAATAAATAAATATTAAAAAAAATAATAAGTCACTTTATAAGTGGTGAAGCAGGTTTGCAGGTGTGTATTCTTCCCCCCCCCCTCATCCCCGCGTCTTCCCTTCATCTCTAGATTTCTCTCTGTCCTATCCAGCAGCAACAACAACAACCACAACAAGGGCAACAAAAATGGGGAAAATAGCCTCCAAGAGCAGTGGATTCGTAGTGCTGGCACTGAGCCCCAGTGATAACCCTGGAGGCAAAAAAAAAAAAAAAAAGATTCCTTAATATCCAAGAAATAAGAGAAAATCTTCCATATTCTAATGTATCATCAATTTTCATTTAGTTAATATTTATACTTCTGATAGAAATAATGTCAAATCTTTAAGACATCAACAAATCCATATTAACATTTTAGAACTTGAAAAAGTTAAACAAATTAGAAAATGGCATAGAAATGGCAGTTTGTCCATAATACTGTGGAATTGCTTAATAGACCACTACAAAGTCAAAGACATGTCAAGCCTTGAAAGTAGCTGTTTAAAAATAGGGTTGGGGGAGTGTTGGGAAAATAGCATAATGGTTATGCAAAATAACTTTCAGCTCTGAGATTCCTGAGCTTTCAGGTTCAATCTCCAGGATCACCTAAATCGAAACAGGGTGCTGTGGGTGGCCTGGGAGATGGCGTGGTAGATAGAACATTGGACTCTCAAGCAGGAGGTCCCAAGTCCAGTCCCTGGCAGCACATGTACCAGAGTGATGTCTGATTCTTTCTCTCTCTCCCCTCTATCTTTCTCATTAGTAAATACATAAAGTGTCTGTGGTAAAAGCAAAAAAAAGGGGGGGGCGGTAGGGGAGCTGGGGAGCTGGTAGGGGAGCGGAACAGTAGATGAGATGGCAGACTCTGAAGCATGAGATTCTGAGTTCAGTCGCCAGCATCCTGTGCGCCAGGGTGATGCTCTGGTTTTCTCTTTCTTTCATTAATTCATAATTAAATCTTTCATTAAAGATGGCTTACTCGTTTCATTAACTTATATGAAGAATTAAAGAGAACATACCACTCTGCAACGAATACAGATATGCTCCTAAAAACATAGACTTTCATTGTTGAGAATATCCCTCTATCACTTCCTTCTCCTCTTCTTCATCTTAAAAATATTTAACAAAAGAGGACCAAAGCATCATCAGTCTGGTACATGTGATAACTGGTGACTGAACTCAGGGCCTCATGCTTGAGGGTCCAACACTTTAATCTGCTGTGCCACCTTCCAAGTCACCAAAAATATTTCTTCTGGATGTTGCTCTATATAATATACATATATATGTATATATATATACTCCATATACTTTAAATATTTCAATTTTGAATGTCACAACTGCTGAATAAATACACACTGACACAAGCAGAAAAGTACATTTGAGGCCACTGTAAAATTTTATGTTCATTTTTTTAAAACTCAAAATTTTCAGGCTTGCTTTTCTATCGTTTATTAACTAGTCTGTAGCAAAAGATACAGATAAAGCTTATGTGTTAACCTGCATCTCAAACATTATTTCCAAATCAAAGTGTGGCTGAAATTGCTGAAAGGTTGTGGTGAGTAAAATTTGAGAATTAATGAACTGCAATTCAGAAATGGTATTTGGCAGGGCTGGGTGGTGGTGCACCTGGTTGAATGCACATACTACAATGTACAAGGGCCCAGGTTCGAACCCCTGGTCCCCACCTGCAGGGGGAAAGCTATGAGTGGTGAAGCAGGGCTGCAGGGGTCTCTCTTTCCCTACCTCCCCCTACCCTTTCGGTGTCTGGCTCTTTATCCAATAAATAAAGGTGAAAAAAAAAAAAGAAATGGTATCTGGCTTGAAAGTGAAAATGTAATTAATTGCCCTAGAGCTATTAACAAGTTTTTGGCCTATATGTGTATATGTAAGCTAACTTACTGTTTTTAAAAATGAATGGCTCGGGAGTCGGGCTGTAGCGCAGCGGGTTAAGCGCAGGTGGCGCAAAGCACAGGACCGGCATAAGGATCCCGGTTCGAACCCCGGCTCCCCACCTGCAGGGGAGTCGCTTCACAGGCGGTGAGGCAGGTCTGCAGGTGTCTATCTTTCTCTCCTCCTCTCTGTCTTCCCCTCCTCTCTCCATTTCTCTCTGTTCTATCCAACGACGACAACAACAACAATAACGACAACAATAAAACAACAAGGGCAACAAAAGGGAATAAATAAATAAAATAAATATAAAAAAAAATTAATGGCTCAAGAGACCCAAAAGGAGCAAACCTTTACATATGCATGTTGGCAGCTTTCTTTCTTTTTTAAAATTTTATTTTATCTTTATTTATTTAGATAGAGACAGCCAGAAATCGAGAGGGAAGGGGGTGATAGAGAGAGAGAGAGACAGAGAGACACCTGCAGCCCTGCTTCACCACTTGTGAAGCTTTCCCCCTGCAGGTGGGGGCCAGGGGCTCGAACTTAGGTCCTTGCGCACTGTAATATGTGCACTCAGCCAGGTGTGCCACCACTCAGCATTTTAAAGAATATTTTATTTATTTATAAATGTGAAGCATAGGAGGAGAGAGTAAGAAGCAGGCATCACTCTGGTACATGTGCTGCCGGCGACTGAACTCAGGACCTCTTGCTTGAGAGTCCGATGCTTTATTCACTGCGCCACTTCCCAGACCACTTTTTCTTTTTCTTTCTTTCTTTCTTTCTTTCTTTCTTTCTTTCTTTCTTTCTTTCTTTCTTTCTTTCTTTCTTTTTTAAGTTACAGAAAGTTTATTGGAATAAACAAGTCAAGAAACAGTCACCAGGGGCCAGGCGGTGGCACACCTGGTTAAGCCCACACACTACAGTGCACAAGAACCTGGGTTCAAGCCCCTAGTCCCCACCTGCAGAGGGAAAGCTTCACGAGTGAAGTAGAGCTGCCAGTGTCTCTCTTTCTCTCTCTCTCCCTCTCTATCTTCCTCTCCCCCCCTCAATTTCTCTCTGTTGCTATCCAATAGTAAATAAATAATTTTTTTTAAAAAGGAAGAAACAGCCACCAAGAGAAGGGTGAATAGTAAAAAGAAACCATCTGCCTCATAGGTGAGACAGGAGGAGGCCTGTCAGCAGAGCCAGAACCAACTGCCTCCACCTATACCTATCCAATTAAAATGGAATTGTCATCTCTACTTAGTTCCAGCAATACTGGAGCAGTAAGCCAACAGATCTCAGCAGCTCAGCTTACTGATGATAAATGTGATGGACAAAACGTGCTACCAACAGATCACAAACTATTAGGCTTTATTGAATATACTTACTAAAATGGTGCTTCTCACCATTCCCCAAAAGTCTAATGTGAGGGGGGGAAAAAAAAAAACAAAAAAAACTATACATATGGTGTCATCTTAAGAAGAAATTTGCATCAGTTATGGATGGTTTTATAAACAGTTATTTTTTAAAATTTAAAAAAAATATTTATTCCCTTTTGTTACCCTTACTTTAATGTTGTAGTTACTATTGTTGTTATTGTTGGATAGGACAGAGAGAAATGGAGAGGAGGCGAAGACACCTGCAGGCCTGCTTCACCGCCTGTGAAGGGACTCCCCTGCAGGTGGGGAGCTGGGGGCTAAAACCAGGATCCTTAAGCTGGTCCCTGTGCTTTGTGCCACGTGCACTTAACCCGCTACGCTACCACCCTGCTCCCAACAGTTATTTTCTATTCACTCATAAGAAGCTTTGAAATTCCCTTCTTCAGTTTTTTTAAATATTTTTAAAAAATATTTATTTCCCCTTTTGTTGCCCTTGTTTTCTTATTGTTGTAGTTATTATTGTTGTTGTTACTGATGTTGTTGTTGTTGGATAGGACAGAGAGAAATGGAGACAGGAGGGGAAAACAGAGAAGGGGAGAGAAAGACAGACACCTGCAGACCTGGCGGCTCGAACTGGGATCCTTACGCTGGTCCTTGCGCCTTGCTCCACGTGCGCTTAATTAACCTGCTGGGCGACCGCCGACTCCCTTCTTCAGTTTTTACTCATTAAACCGTTCTTCTCCAGTCTCCAGTCAAGTAGTTAATTGTCTATGAGGAGAAAGTCAAGTCTTTTTAGATGAGCAAAGACTCAGTAAGACAAATGGCACTCTGATCTGTTGTGAGAATGCAGACTTAGCTGATTTTCTAAAGAGACCATATATCTAAAGTGAGAGAAAATGAGATCAGGAATTAAAAACCAGGTGAAAAGCATGTAAAACCATTATATATGCATGTTAGCAAAGGGTCTCATTTAATTGATATTTTTCCAGATCTCCACTTGTTCCTTTACGGTAATGTTTCCATAAATGGAAAAAAAAAAATCAGTGTAGAGAAAAACCAATGTACACATTACTGTTTTTGGTTCTGATTCCATAAGCTGATTCACTATTTATCCATACAGTCATGAAATGCTTTTTAATTTTTTTCTCATTTCATTGCTCAACGTCCATTATCCAAAAATTTTATATAATCTTCTCTTTTACAATCCAGAACTATGGATGGGGGAGATAGCATAATGGTTATGCAGGGACTCTGATGCTTGAGGCTCCATGATCCTAGATTTAATCCCCTATACCACTATAAACCAGAGCAATGCTCTGTAGGGAAAAAAAAAAAATCCAGGAAACTGGCTGGAAGTTAGCTCACCTGGTAGGGGGCATACTTTGCCGTGGATGTGGCCCAAGGTGAAGCCCCAGTACTATGTATGAATGGCATCGTACCAGGGTAAGCTCCCATGCTGTGGTTTCTCTCTGTATAGTAAAAGGAAAAAAAAAAATTATCTGGAAGTAGTGTGTAAGACCATAGCAAACACACACACACACCCCAGTCTTACAAATGGATGGTGATGGTTGTACATTATGAATGTACTTAATATCCCTGAACTGTATATATACACTTGAAAATGATTAGGATGGCAACTTGTAGGAAAACTGGAGGTCTGGGGGGACAGCAAAATGGTTATGCGAATGAATTCATGCCTGAGGCTCTGAAGTCCTAGGTTCAATCCCCAGCACCACCTTAAGCCAGAGTTGAGCAGTGCTCTGGTCTCTCTCAATCTTACGAAAATAAATATATAAAACATTTAGGTACCGAGTGGTGGCACACCTGGTTGAGCACACGTTACAATGCACAAGGAACCAGGTTGGAGTGCCCAGGCCCCACCTGCAGGGGGAAAGCTTTGCAAGTGGTGAAACAGGGCTGCAGATATCTTTTTTTCCTCTCCCTCTATAAGTATTTTTAATTTTTTTCCTTTATTGGGGGATTAATATTTTACATTTTATAGTAAATACAATAGTTTGTACATGCAAAACATTTCTCAGTTTTCCACATAACAATACAACCCAGTAAGATTAAAAAAAAAAAAAACTTTAAAGAAAGAAAATTGAGAGTGGGAGGAGGAGGATCAGAAGTCCAGAAATGGAACTAATGTTGAAGACCCACGTCACTAATAGTAAAAAAAGAGGGACTAGGGACACAGCATAATGGTTCTGCAACAACTTTCATGCCTGAGGCTGAGGTCCCAGGTTTAATCCCCAGTACCACCATTATTGAGAGCTGAGCAGTCCTCTGATACTGGTAAAAAAAAAAAAAAAAAGAAAGAAGTTAAAAAATTCCAAAGTTCATCTTATAAATAAAGAAGTCTATGTATGCTATGATGGGTATTTGCTGAATTTTGTGTGCTCTTTAAATAATATGGTATCTCTGGATATTAGATTCCCCTTTCCCAGGGTTTGCGTTTTCTGGTTTGTTTTTTCCTGGTTATCAATTTGTTTTTGTTTTGTTTTGTTTTGTTAGACTACATCAAGGATCAGCTTGACATGTAAACATAGTAGTCTTCCCAGGTCTCTCCTGTCTCTGCCTTTCTTTGGATACTGTGACCAACTTTTTAATTTCTGCTTTATGTGCAGTTCCTCTGAATCTATTCATATGTAGACAAAGAACACTTCGCAATGTGATTTTATCACTGGACATCTCCATTTAAGTACTTATTGTCAACTCTTCTAGGACTCTCTTTTCTCTCTTTGAATTTTAGCTATGGAAATGTGCATGTTTACTGGTTTTATCTAGGCAGGTTTCTCTTCAGTTAAAACATGTATTTTGGGGCAGGGTGTTAGCGTACCTGGTTGAGCATGTTAGAGTACACAAGGACCCAAGTTCAAGCCCCCAGTCCCCAACTGCAGGGGGAAAGCTTCACAAGTGAAGCAATGCTATAGGTGTCTCTCTGTCTCTTTCCCTCTCTATCCCCCTTCCTCTCAATTTCTGGCTGTCTCTATCAAATAAAGATAATAAATTAAAAATGTCTACTGGGAGCAGTGCAATCATGCATGTGAGAGAGACCTTCCTTGCTGAGTCTTTAAATTAAAAAAAAAGTTTTTTAAAAAAATTTAATTCAAACAGCTAAGGATATTTGACAATGACATAATGCTGAGTCAACTATATTTAGAATGCTGTTCCTAAAGGTAGTTCGGATCTTCAGTTAGATTTAACATGGAGAAATCAAAACATCACTCTAATACAATGTAGTAGCAGTGACTGTAAAAGGAAACCTGGGCATGTGAGCCTGGTGTTCCACAGGTGAGCCCGTTACACAGTAGGACATGTTAATGCCTTGGAGGGTAAGCCAGATTATAGGTTTGACTATTAAATACATGGCTTTTAAGCTTTTTATTTTTCTTATTTTTAAAAATTATTTTTTATTTGTTGGCTAAATAGAAACAGAAACCAAGATGGTAGGGAGAAACCTGTGCTCAAACAGGTGTGCCACCACCCAGCCCTGACTTTTTTTTTAAAATTATCTTTATTGGATAGACAGCCAGAAATTGAGAGGGTAGGGGAGATAGCGAGAGAGACAGACACCTGCAGCACTGCTTCACCACTTGCAAAGCTTTCCCCCTGCAGGTGGAAACCAGGGGTTCAAACCTGGGTCCTTGAGCACTGTAACGTGCGCTCAACCAGGTGCGCCACCACCCGGCCCCCAGCCCTTTTTAAATTTCAGCTTGAAGGGGGGGGAGGGGAGAGCAGAAACATTAGTCTCATTCAGCAGTTTGTTGAACTTCTCTTGATGCCATCCATGTATGATGCTCTCTTGTGGTGCTAGTGGCTTGAATTAAGGTTACTGTGCATGGCTCAGTGCAAACTGTGGGATTAGGATTTGTATTTATTAATGAGAAAGAACCAGAGTATCGCTCTGTGAATTAAACTTGTGGGATCTCATGCTTGAGAATGGAATACTTTTATCCACTGCATTACCTCTAGGGTTATCTGTTTGGGAGGGTTTTTCTTTTCTCATTTTTTTTTTTTAAATCTGTATTTGTTGGATAGAGACTGTCAGAAATTGAGAGGGAAGGGGGTGATAGAGAGGGAGAGAGACATAGAGACACCTGTAGCACTGCTTCACCACTTGTGAAACTTCCCCCAGGTGGGGACCAGGGGCTCAATCAAGCCTGGGTCCTTACACACTGTAACATGTGCACTCAACAAGGTGTGCCACCACCTGGCCCCGGGAGGGTTTATTTTTTAAACATTTTATTTTGGATAGGGACAGTTGCGAGGGGACAGGTAAACACCTGCAGCACTGCTTCACTACTTACGACCCCCCCCCCCGGGTATTAAACCTAAGTTCTTGTATAATGTATTCACTCCGCCAGGTGTGCCACCACTGTCTCCCCTCTACCCCCCCCCCCCTTTTTAGATTAAGGCAGAAGCAATGAGAGGATCAGCTCAGCTCTGGTTTAAGGTGGTGTCAGGAATTGAAGCTGGGACCTCTGGTGCCCTCTACTGCAGCTTTAGAACAGACAAAACACCTTGTCAATATGGGTAATTCAGGGTCGGGAGGTAGCATAAAGGTTGGGGGGGGGGCTGGGTGGTAGCGCAGCAGGTCGTGCACATGGTGAGAAGTGCGAGGACCAGCCAGCATGAGGATCCTGGTTCTAGCTGCTGACTCTCCACCTGCGGGGGGCGGGGGGTGGTGTGTGTGTGTCACTTCACAGGCGTTGAAACAGGTCTATAGGTGTCTTCCCCCCCCCCCCCCCGTCTTCCCCTCTTTCAATTTCTGTCCTAACAGCAACAAAATGGAAAAAATGGCCTCCAAGAGCAGTGGATTCATAGTGAAGGCACTGAGCCCCAGCGATAACCCTGGAGACAAAAAAAAAAAAAAAAAAGACCCCAAACTTCAGTGACTGAGACTTGAACATTTTATGTCTAATTCCCCAGCATTACAATAAGCCAGAGCTAAGCAGTGCTCTGGTAAAAAACAAGTGAACATTAGCACCTATATTATCATGTTTTTAATTTAACTTAGTGAAAAGCATCATTATTAGGTTGTAAGCTCTTCCTGTTAGGTGTAGATCTGTTCCAATGACATACTTTCAATCTCAGAAACTTAACAGAAGTAAGAACACTGTATAGAGGGATGCACGTCAAGATCTCGATTCTGTCGTCCCCCCTCTATGCAAAAATAACCCCAGGTTACAGGCTTTCCCCTTATCTGAAAGAACATTCTTATTTAGTATATTACCTAAGGAGTGTCAAAGTGCTGCTGCCACTCAATTTCTCTCTCTCTCTATTATGGAGGTGGGGAAACCATGCTGCAAATCCCAAGGGATTTTTTCTCATCTGAGGGCATACCTATAGCGCCTAAGAACAGATCTTAGTACAGTAGTACTTCTCCCCCTGGGGGGGAAGCTTCAAGTGTGGTGAAGCAGTGCTGCAGGTCTTTTTCTTTGTATCCTCCTTCCCTCTAGATCCTATAATAAAAAATATTTTAAAAATGCAGTTCAGTGACATTCAGTACTTATAACTCCACCAGTAACTAGCTCTAGGATATTTTCCCCATCCTTAAGGATCCCAGTACCTGTAAGTGATACTCCAGTTTCCCATTTCTTTTCTGTCTCTATAGAATCGCCTGTTCTGGATATTTCAAATGGTTTTTCTATATAGTAGTATTCTCTCCTTTTAAATCATCTGATTAACAAACATCTAATATTAGAAACAAAATACTGTTAAGCCAACTATTTTCCTCAAGATTCAGTGCAAACATCTGTGTTTATCAGTGATAAGCACTGCTTTAGCAACTTTTCTCCTCAGAAATATTCGCTGACTTTCTTCAGATGGAGGAAGATACCATAGCATTGAAACAATCCTTAGTGTTGTGATAGTCAGGCTGACCAGGATTGCATTGCATGTCAAAGCAATCACGCTAGCTTTCTGGCTAATAACTTAATAACTTGCTTTTTAGTCGGTCTTATCCAACTAATAAACTAGGTACTAGTTTGAGTTTTGAAAAAAAAAAAAATCTACCACTCCTATTTAACAAGGTCTCAAAATTTTTTTTGTTTTTAATTTTCCTCTTATTTGATAGGACAGTGGAAGCTCCAACCCAGGTTCTTCAGCTAGGTAACATTTGTGCTCAAAAGGGTATGCTACTGCTTGGCCCCCAAGTTCTCAATTCTTAAAAAGCTGGATGATTTATTTTTACAACAAATTGTCTAAGACTAGCCAAGTCCTGGAAGATGACTCCTAAGAATTACAATTCGCATTAGCCCTTAAAAACACAAAACAACTTGAGTAATTAATGATGTTGGTTTAATTAATCATAGAAGCACCTAGATGTCTCTTCTTCATGAATAAACAAAATCCCCGTAAATTATACTGTGCAGAACACTAGAGAATTCCCATTAAAAAATCACACTAGGAACTTTTCCATCAGTAGGGCAATCGCGTTCACCTGAATGCACATTTTTTTTTTTATGATGACCTAGTATTAGGTAAGTACAAATCACAGCAAAAATTAAAGTTTTTGTCTTTAATGAAATGACTTTGGAAATAACATACATTTCCATGACACCCATACTACGCTTTTCGTAGTCACAGTTAAGATACACAGAATTATATCCGTAATTAATATGAATGCCAACAGATCAAGCAGTAATTTGTTACATGGCAAACAAAATCAAGAAAGCAACCATCAAACAAAAAAGACCCATAGCTTCAGACAAGGCAAATCCCAGGATAGCGTATGAGAACAGTTGCTGCTTCAGCGATGGGTTTCTAGAAGAGACAACACAGATAAATGTTACTAGGAAATACTGTTTGAATCTCGACAGCCTGGTGAATGTCAAAGAAACAGGTCACTCACTCCACGTGCTTGTACCAGGAGGGTATCTGTACAGATCTTTTGCTTTTGAAAACCCACCCTCCGGAGCCCTAGTCAAATGGGGAAAAGGATATTGCTCTGTGATGGATGGCTGCCCCTTACGAGGAAGGCCTCTACAGTTTCGGCTGGGGAGATTATGTTAGGACAAAAGTGCAGGACCTGCCACAGGTGTCACCTTCAATCCCTGGCACTGATGACCTCTCATAACAAAATCTTAAAATAGAAATTGACCTCTTAAAAGAACAGAGAGATTATTTTCTCAGTATAACTCAATTAATTGAAGAGTGTAGACACTGAAGTCAAATTGAGTTAAAATTTATTTTCTAACACACTAGCTATGACCTCGATAAACTGTGAAACTTGTTCCCCTAAGTCCATAAGTTAGCCACCGTGTATTTCTTTTCCTTTCCTATTTTATTTATTTATTTAACCACAGCACTGCTCAGCTCTGGTTTACAGTGATGGGGGTGGCTGACCCTGGGACTTTATAGAGTCTGGCCTGCAAGTCTTTTGCATAACCAGATGCTGTCTCTCCCCTCCCCACACCAGAGTATATTTCTAAGTGTTGTGAGGATCCAGTGATGAAATATCTGCAAAGATCTCAAAACACAATGTAAGAAGAGACACTTACTACAAAGTAATTATCATTTTACTTGCTCAAGTTCCCAACTTTTGTTTTTCAGGATGTTTTCTCTTAAGAGAGGCGAGAGCTCTGTTGTGGCATGTGGAGTGCTGTAGAACAACCCTGTGCTTCATGCATGTTAAGTCTCCAGCTAGCTGCTAAGGCATCTCCCCAGGCAGTCTCCAGCTATTTCAGACATGCTCTTAAACTAATTTGGCACAGGCATTACCTGGCATAGCCAATGATAAGGCTGCCAAAGACTGTTCCAATACCAGCACCAGAACCAGCCACTCCTACTGTCGCAGCACCTGCACCAATAAATTTGGCAGCAGTATCAATGTCTCTGCTGATTGCACTGGTCTGAAACTCCCTTCGGATTAGCTGAGACACACCATTCTGGGCCCCATTAAATACTGAAGAACCCTAGAGAACAAGAAATAAAGGCAAAGGTCAACTTGGTAATCACAGATAGCAAATTACCGTGCTGTCAAAACAATAAGTATTTGAGTATGAATGAGGCAAGGCATAAAATAAATGTCAAGGCCTTAAATAATTCTGATTGCAGAAGGTGGGTAACAGTACCCCTATCTTATAAAGCATTGAAAACTAAACATTGTATGTGAATATGCCTTTGATTTGTGTAGGATTTTTCAATAATTGTAGCTATAGTGTTAAATAGCAATTTTTTTCTTTCACTTAAATAGACTTAGTGGTGCGACTTAATTTCTATGATTACTGCCATTACCTCTCCAGTCCTAGTCTCTGGTCGGTATAACGCTGATGCAGAAAGTGGTCTGTAGGCAACTCTGGATCCAGCCCGGATCTAGTAATGTAAAATAATGATAATTAAAATGCAGTTGTGAAAAATACAGATAATGCTTCAAAAGCTTTCTTGCACCCATAAATTCTAAAAAAGCAGCAAAAATGAATCAAAATTCACGATTTTAAAAAATATTCACTCTTCATTTTGGCTGTCTGGCCATTTAATCATTTAAGACATTATTCAGTTCTAAAAGTTAAAAAGTAAAGCTTGCTGCATCAACTGTTTGAATACTCAACAAAAATTCTGAACACAGCCAGTTGGTTATATGAGCTGCCACCATTTCCAAGACATTCCTATATGTCCACCAACCACAAAAATCAAAAAAGCAGATGAGAAGCAGTTTTACATTCCGGCCAGAACCATCGGTGAAACACTGCGACCCAAAGGACAGATTGCAGCCCAGCTTGTCTGCCCTTGAGTGTCCACTCAACTAAGGTCACGGAAAATGTGCTCAGAAACTAGAGCTCGGATTCTCCTAGCTTTTCACTTGACTTAAAACCTCCCAAATGGTTTTATAAAAGCTTCTTGTCCGGGAGGATGAAAAAGACTTCAGGCCCCTCCGCCACCTTCCTCCGCCCACACGGGGAGAGGCAAAGTCCCTCCCTCGGCAGCAGCCAGTTTGACCTACACACAGGCTGCCGCGCGCACAACTAGGCCTCGGGGACCCCCAGGCCCCCCACTCGGCGCCCCAGGCTTCTCCTGGGCCGCGATCCATCCGAGTGACCGAGGAGCCGAGGACGAGGGGGGCCCAGGGGCCGGGGTGCCCTGCAGCGAGTGAGGCCTGACAGCAGCTGCCCACCGCCCAGCGCAGGGAAGATGAGATAAATGCTCCAGGATTGGGGGCAGGAAAAAAACAGGAGCATTAGGACACAGATCCCAGGGGTGAGGCGTGACCTGTCCATGGCCGCTGGGCGCCCCCATTCAATTACAGGGACGCTGCAGGCCAAGCGGTCAGGCCCGCGGTCCCCCGGGCCCTGCCGGGGCCACGCACCAGAGCCGCCGGGGTGCAGGCGAGCTTGGCGCACGCGAACATCTTAGTCTTCGGGCTGGAGGTCGTGGGTGGCAGGCGACGTGGGATCCTCTCCCGCTTCCTCTCTGCGGAGGCAAAAGAGGCTTAAGGTCAAGGGCTCTCCGGGGGCCTGTGCTTCCCAACCAGGTCCTCCGGGTCCCCGTGGACGCCGTCAGGCCGGGCCCGGCGCCCAGCGCGGCGACAGTAGAATGAATGGGTCCCTCCTGGGCGCTGCTCCGCCCCGGCCCGGCCCGGCTCCCAGCCCTGCGCTTACCTTGCCCGGAGGTGGCGGCAGCGGCGGCAGAGGTCGAAAGAGTGGAGCTGGGCGCGCAGGCGCAGTGAGGCTCTTATGGGCGCCGCGACACCCGGATGGAGAAGGCGGGGAATTGGGTGCAGCCGGGAAGACGCTCAAGGTCACTTTGTAAGAACTTTATTGGTAACAGGTTGGGAAGGACAGTGACATCCACGTGGGGAGGAACTGGAGGGCCAAGAGTCATAAAGGCGAGGAAAAGGAATAGGAAAAGGAAAAGGAATAGGAAAAGGAAAAGGAATAGGAAAAGGAAAAGGAAAAGGAAAAGGAATAGGAATAGGAAAAAGAAAAGGAATAGGAAAAGGAATAGGAATAGGAAAAGGAAATGAAAGAAAGAAAGAAATGGTAGACTGACTGACTAGTCTTGGTAAGAGAGAACTGAACAAGGTTGTTTCGCCTTTGCTCTGATCTGACTGGAGGATAATGAGACATTTTTCTTTTTATTTGAAAGCTTCTCCTAAGATTTGGTC
The DNA here is from genome assembly GCF_950295315.1 of Erinaceus europaeus. NCBI lineage: Eukaryota > Metazoa > Chordata > Mammalia > Eulipotyphla > Erinaceidae > Erinaceus > Erinaceus europaeus. The sequence goes on along the minus strand of NC_080179.1, from coordinate 16,324,257 downwards.
TTTTTACCACTTAGTACTTCTCTTTACTGAATGGGGTCCCCTTTCTGTTCATTCTCCCTCTCTGGGAAGTTGAAAAGGGTTTCATTCATTCACCGCTTGACAGGAGTTAGAATCCCCAGTAAAATGAGTACGTTTATTAAAAAAAAAATAAAGAAATAAAAATCTAGAAAAGAGGTTCCAGAAGTATGTATAATATTTAGGATGGAAGAGAATTTAACCTAGAAGTACTGGGACAAGGCAGTTATCAAATGAATAGATAATATGTCCAAGAACTTTGTGTGACGTTGAGTACAAAGTCGCCTTCCTCCACTTTTCTTTTTCCTTCCTTCCTATTCTCCCCTTCCTTTCCCTTCTCTTTTCTTCCCCCCTATTCTTTCTTTTTACCAGAACACTGTTCCTTCTCTCTGGCTTATGGTGGTGCTGGGGATTGAACCTATGACTTCAGAGTCACAGGCATGCAAGTCTTTTGCATAACCACTATGTTATCTCCCTGGTCCCAGAGTAGCTCTCTTTAATTTTTTTTTTAAATATTTATTTATTTATTTTTTTATTCCCTTTTGTTGCCCTTGTTTTTTTTTTTTTTTTATTGTTGTCGTTGTTAGGTAGGACAGAGAGAAATGAAGAGGGGGGGGGGAAGACAGAGAGGGGGAGAGAAAGATAGCTTCACCGCCTGTGAGGCGACTCCCCTGCAGGTGGGGAGCCGGAGGGCTCGAACCGGGATCCTTACGCCGGTCCTTGTGCTTCTCACCACGTGCGCTTAACCTGCTGCGCTACCGCCTGACTCCCTAATTTTTTTTTATTATTGTTATTGGGCAAAGAGAAATAGAGAGGGTAAAGGAAAGTAGAGAGGGAGAAAGGAGGAGAGAGACACCCACAGCACCGCTTCACTGCTGGTGAAGCTTCCACCCTGCAGGTGGGGTCCATAGGTTGGAATGCGGTACCTTGAGCATGGTAACATGGGAGTTCAACTGGGTACAGCATTGCTAGGCCCACAAAGTTACCTCTTGATAAAATGAGGATGATCAGTTTTTCTCCCAGCTCTACGACTGAAAGAATTAAGAGATTGTTTTGTATTTTAAGTAGGACCTGGGGCTAAAGGAAGCCTGAGTAGTGGCCCAGTGGGTTAAGCACACATGGCGCAAAGTGCCAGGACCGGCGTAAGGATCCTGGTTTGAGTCCCTGGCTCCCCATCTGCAGGGAAGTCGCTTCACAGGCGGTAAAGCAGGTCTGCAGGTGTCTGTCTTTCTGTCCCCCTCTCTGTCTTCCCCTCCTCTCTCCATTTCTCTCTGTCCTATCCAACAACAGCAATGACAGCAGTAATAATAACTACGATAAACAATAAGGGCATCAAAAAGGGGAAACAATGACCTCCAGGAGCAGTGGATTCGTAGTGCAGGCACCAAGCCCCAACAATAACCCTGGAGACAAAAAAAAAAAAAAAAAGAGTGAGCTACCCAGTTCCCTCACAGTCTGGAATGGTCAGTGGCATGTGGGTTGAAGTTATTTGGCAGTAACTTTAAGAATGCTTAAGAAGGGATAGACACAACTGGCTCATTTCTATTTTCTTTTTAAAAAATTTTTTCATATTTACTTATTTATTCCCTTTTGTTGCCCTTGTTGTTTTATTGTTGTAATTATTATTTTTGTCATTGTTGTTGGATAGGACAGAAAGAAATGGAGAGAGGAGGGGAAGACAGAGAGGAGGAGCAAAAGACAGACACCTGCAGACCTGCTTCATCGCCTGTCAAGGGACTCCCCTGCAGGTGGGGAGCCTGGGCTCCAACCGGGATCCTTACTCCAGTCCCTGCGCTTTGCGCCACCTGTGCTTAAACCACTGCGCTACAGACTGACTCCCAATTTCTGTTTTCTTCCCTGGAATATTGGTCCATTGTCTGGAGGTGTAATAGCAATCTTGCGACCATTAGCACAGAAGGCACACATTAAACACGAAGCTGGAGACCAGGAGTCCAGTGCCCCCGACTCCATGCTCAAGGCCCCTGATTTGAGCCCTGGTACCACATGGGAAAATCACGGATGGCACCAAGGGAAGCTCCATGGATGGTGGAGCAGTAGTGCTGTGGTGTCTCTCCCTCTCTCCTTGTCTCTTCCTTTCTGTCTCTGTCAGAAATAGAAATATTGACAAAAAAACGATGTGGTGATCCAGGAGGTGACGCAGTGATAAAGCTTTGGACTCTCAAGCATGAGGTCCTGAGTTCGATCCCTGGCAGCACATGTGCCAGAGTGATGTCTGGTTCTCTCTCTCTCCTCCTGTCTTTCTCATAAATAAAGAAATAAAATCTTAAAAAAAAAAAGCAGTGGAGCTGTGTAAGTGTGAGGTCCCAGTGGCCTCTCCCACATACCCTCCCTGTCCACAACTCCACACACAAGGAACCTGAGTTCTTTTGGGTAGGAATAACTATAAAAACCTTTACCTACTTGTGGACTACATGTTTAAGAGAGAAAATAAATGTATATTTGGCTAAATCCCTAAGGTCAGTTTCTGATATATTTGACTAAACACAGCCTAAATGGACAGTTAAGTCTATCAATTTACATCTCTGAAGCTGTTTGGGTTTTGGGTTGTGATTACAGCAGAAATGGCCTTTCAGTCACAGAATTTACATTAACCCACACCTGTTTTTTTTGGGGGGGGTATTCAGGGTTATCGCTGGGGTCCTGTGTCCGCACTACGAATCCACTGCTCCTGGTGGCCAGTTTTTCCATTTTCTTGGATAGGAGAGAGAAATTGAGAGGGGAGAGGAGGTAGAGAGGGAGAGAGAAATAGAGACACCTGCAGACCTGTTTCACTGCTTGTGACGCGTCCCCCTGCAGGTTGGGAGTGGAGGCTCGAACCCAGGTCCTCGGGTTGTGGAGGTCTTTGTGCTTAGTACTGTGTGTGCTTAAGTGTGCCTCTCCCAAATTTGTTATTCTTGTCCTTATTCAAGAGTATGTCTGCTAGAGTCCAGCCAGGAGACAAAAACCATCTTAGTAATATAAATAAGGAATATGTCATATAAGGCTAGAGTGCATACTGCGATAGACAGAGGTACCAAGTGTAGGAATAGCTACCACCACTGATGGAGTTAACAGCAGAGAGGAACTTAGACATATATAGGAGAGGAGTTGTCATGGGAACTTGCCGTCTATTCATGATAAAGAGACTTGCTAGAGGCATGGCCACAAGTGAACCACTGAGCCATGGAGGCCACTGAGGTGAATACAACCAGGCCTCTCCTGCAAATCTGTTTATTGCACCAGAGGAAAATGTACTGTACTCGGCTGAGGAGATGGTGTAACAGTTGTGCAAAACGACTTTAGGCATCAAAGACGTCAGGTTCTGTCTCCAGAAACTCCATAAGCTAGAGTTAAGCAGGTCTCCGGTTTAAAAAAGAAAGAGAGAGGGAGTCGGGTGGTGCTGCAGCGGGTTAAGCACATGTGGTGCAAAGCACAAGGACTGGCGTAAGGATCCTGGTTCGAGCCTCCGGGTCCCCACCTCCAGGGCAGTCACTTCACAAATGGTGAAGCAGGTCTGCTGGTGTCTATCTTTCTCTCTCCCTCTCTGTCTTCCCCTCCTCTCTCCATTTCTCTCTGTCCTATCCAACAATGACGACATCAATAACAACAACAATAACTACAACAACAATTCTACTTCTAGCATTTGCCCTTCTTCCGTAGCCAGTCAACAGCGTCAGGTTGAGCCTGATGTAAAGTTTCGAGACCTCCTTTGAATCTGGAGAGGTGGCAGTCGTTGACTATGTGGGTCATAGTCTGTCTGTAGCCGCAGGGGCAGTTCGGGTCGTCTCTGGCTCCCCAGCGATGGAACATAGCGGCGCACCGGCCATGGCCTGTTCGATAGCGATTGAGGAGGGCCCAGTCATAACGTGCTAGGTCAAAGCCGGGTTGACGCTCGCAGGGGTCTGTGATGAGGTGTTTGTTCTTTACCTCAGCTGACTGCCAACTCTGTTTCCAACAACAACAACAATAAAAAACAAGGGCAACAAAAGGGAAAATAAATAAATATAAAAACATTTTAAAAAGAGAAAAAGAGAGAAACACGAGCGAGCCCTGTCCTTGTGTTCTTGCCTCACAGTGTCTTTCTATCGCCCTCTATTGGTGAAGCTTCATCATTTGCCATTTGCCAAAGCAGAAATACCTCGAAATAACCTCTAGAACGATGGCTTTGTGGAGAAGGAGCCACAAATGAATAACTGGCACAGATGGAGAGATTCTCCAGAATAGGGGCCTAAGTCATAGTTATGTCTTTCATAACACTTAGCATCCTGTTAAGTGAAGCAATCACGCAGTAAAGGTTTACTTGATAATAAACAGGTGTTTAGTATGTGCAAAGTAATTTGTTATATACTTTATTGTTATTCTTTTGCAGCCAAGATTTTAGTCTATTTGGACAAAATAGAATAGTACCTAGAATTAATTTTTCTCGTACTGCAAAATTCAAACACAGAATAGAAGGAACGTTTTATGTGGTCTGGGTTTATTGAAATATTTTTGTGGTCTCTGAAGGATTCTGTTTATGCTGGCATGTGCTTAAAGAATGTTTTAGAAAGAAAAACCTTAAGGTCCCTTCTTGATACATTCTATGATATAATAATAATAATAACAGAATTCTGTTTGTAGTATAATATTGGTGAAAATGGGAAGATGACTCATAAAAATAAATAAATTAAAAAGTTGGGTGGAGGTAGATAGCATAATTGTTATGCAAAGAGGCTTTCATGCCTGAGGCTCTGAAGTCCTAGGTTCAATCCCTCACACTACCATAAACCAGAGCTGAACAGTGCTCTAGTTAAAAAAAAAAAAAATTAGGGTAAAATTAAACAGTCTGAGTAGGTGGCTGTGTTGTAGAGCCCAGGCTTATGTGTGTGTGATCCTGAGCTCAGTTCCCAGCACCTCATATACAGGAGTGACTCTCAGTGATTCTCTCTGTGTGTCTTTCTCTCTCTCTCTCTCCCTCCCCACTCCCTCCTTCTTTGTCTTTTTTTCCAGTGTGCTAGGGATTTTCCATCTGCACAATTCCACTGATCTCACTGTTTTTTTTTTTTTTCCCTCCAGGGTTATTGCTGGACTCGGTGCCTGCACCATGAATCCACCGCTCCTGGAGGCCATTTTTCCCCCTTTTTTTTGTTGCCCTAGTTGTTGCAGCCTCGTTGCGGTTATTATTGCCATTGTTGATGTTGCTTTGTTGTTGGATAGGACAGAGAGAAATGGAGAGAGGAGGGGAAGACAGAGAAGGGGAGAGAAAGATAGACACCTGCAGACCTGCTTCACCGCCTGTGAAGCGACTCCCCTGCAGGTGGGGAGCCGGGGGCTCGAACCGGGATCCTTACGCCGGTCCCTGCGCTTTGCGCCACGTGCGCTTAACCCACTGCGCCACCGCCCGACTCCCTTTTTTTTACTTTTTAATTAAAAGCAGAGAGGCAGGCTGATCGAGAGACCACATCTCCTGTCATGCATGGTGCTCACATGCTGTGCTGGGGCTGGAACCGGAGTCCTTGCACATGATAAAATATGTACTTTACTGGGTGATCTGGGTCCCCTCAGATATCTTTTAGGGTAATCAGTTGCAAGAATAAGCCCTTATTTTCCAATAAATTAAATACACAATAAATTAAATACACCTATATTCAGTAGATCCAAATAATCAATTTATAGTTCAGACAAAAATTTCCTAACACTAACAAAATAGTTGCCAGAACTACTGCTTATCAAAAATTCCTGCTACTCTTACCCCAATAAGGTATTTAAGGATAAAATTCTGGCTTAAGAGCTCTATGATAATGACCGTCTCACATCAGTGTAGGGAATAGTAGGGTTTCCATCTGGTACAAGTCCACTATATTAGTAAAGCTTCTTTCTTTCTCTTTTTTTCTTCCTTTCTTTCTACTTGTGTGTTGTTGTAGTTCCATGGAGAAATAATATGGTTACACAGCATGAATCATTCTTTCTTTGGTCACCTTTTACATCACTAATGTTGGTAATTATTCCTTTTTTTACTAAAAAAAAAATTATTATCTTTATTTGTTGGCTAGAGATAGCCAGAAATTGAGAGGGTAGGGGCAGATAGATAGAGTTATAGATAGATAGATAGATAGATGGATGGTTGGATGAGAGACCTGCAGCACGGATTCACTGCTTGTAAAGCTTTCCTCCTGCAGGTGGAGGCCAGGGTCTCAAACCGGTGTCCTTGCACATTGTGATATGTGCTCAACCAGGTGCGCCACCACCTGGCCCTGTCAAGTATTTTTTTAGTTTAAATTGATAATCTCAAAACTTTTCCTTATTCATTTTGCCTGTCTAAGAATTTCTAGCCTATGGACTTTGACACTTAGGTTAGTTTCTTGTTTCATGTGCCCCAGCCAGGAAGCTGCTTTAAAGCAGCAATAGCGATGTAGTAAATTTAAGGGAAGCATGACTTTCAGAGGCGTGACTTTTCAGAAGGGTTTACATCGCCTGCAGAGTCTCTAAGTAGAGAGCGCAAGGCTCATTTAAGCTTTAGGATTAAATTGGAGAACTTGCTGAAACTGCCTTTCTTGATTTGAAACAGATGAGTGTGAAAGCAAAAAGTGCACATTTTAAGTGTAAAATCTTGTATTTGAACTTTAGGTAAAAGACACAGACCAACACCTAGAAAAGCAAAGAAAAGTTTATGGTAGATAAAAGTTCCTATTCCCTCATTGTGATGAGAATATTTCTGCTTGGAAAGCCACACCTGGAAATGCACTTAAAGTTTTCAATTAATTTAATTAATTAATTTACTTATTTATGAAAGAAATAGTAGGAGAGAAGAGTAGTAAGTAAACTAATTAATTAAATTAATTGAAAACTTTAAGTGCATTTCCAGTGCAGGATATTGAACCTGGAAGCTTAGAGCCTCAAGCATAAAAGTCTTGCATAGGGAGTCGGGAGGTAGCGCATGTGGGTTAAGTGCATGGGGTGCAAAGTGCAAAGACCAGCGTTAAGGATCCCGGTTCGAGCCTCCGTCTCCCCACGTGCAAGGGGGGGGGTCTCTTCACAAGTGGTGAAGCAGGTCTGCAGGTGTCTATTTTTCTCTCCCCCTTCTGTCTTCCCCTTCTCTCTCCATTTCTCTCTGTCCTATCTAACAACAATGACATCAATAACAACAACTACAACAACCATAAAAATCAACAAGGGCAACAAAAGGGAAAATAAATAAGTATTTTTTAAAAAAAGAAAGTCTTGCGTAACCATTATGCTATTTTCCCAGCCCTGAAGTGCATTTGCTTTATTTATTTTTTAAGCAAATAAACTCTCTTTTTAGAATACTTATTTATGTATTATTGGATAGAGGCAGATGATTAGTGATGCTAAACACCTTTTCATGTTCCAATCTTCGATATGTTGTCATTGGAAAGTGTCCACTCAAACCCTCTGTTCATGTTTTAACTGGATTTTTTTTCTATAGTGTTACATGAATTACATATCTTAAATCTTAACTGCTTACCAGATAGATATCTTGCAAATATTTATCTCCTTGGCTTAGGTTGCCTTTTCATTTTGCAGATGGTTCCTCTGTTGTGCAGAAGCCAATGATTTTTTATTTTATTTATCTATTAATGAGAAAGATAGGAGGAGAGAGAGAAAGAGCCAGACATCTTTCTGGGACATGTGCTGCCGGGGATTGAACTCAGGACCTCATGCTTGAGAGTCCAACGCCCTATCCACCGCGCCACCTCCCAGACCACCCAATGATTTTTTTTCTTTTTTTACATCCTTCATGATGTTATCAGTATCAGTTAAACTCATCTGATCACACAGCATGTTGAAAATTTTGGATAAGAGTTGAGAGGAAAGGACTAGAAGTTTAAATTACTGTCAGAACTTGATGTGATACCTCCTTCCCCCTGGAAGGCTGTGACTACAGATAAATTTCGGATGGTGTCTTTGGCAGGTCGAGTGATCCCCTCCCCAGAGATAACCATGTCCTAACCCCCAGAACTTGTGATTATTAGTAAGAGGGACTAGAGCAGATATGATTAAAAAGGATTTTGAGAAGAGGAGATTAAGTATCCTGACTGTTTGGGCAGGTGTGATGTAAACTCAGGGGTCTTTATATGTAAAAGAGGCAGGCTGGAGGTTAGCCATAGTCAGTGATGTGAAGAGGGAAACGGAGCAATGGAGCATGAACAAGACTCCAGTGGTCATGACTGGCTTTGGGGCTGTGGAAGGAGGTTACCAGTCAAGCAATGCATGTGTTCTTCAGAATCTGGAAAGGCAAGGTAATCAGTTTTTTCCTAGAATAAAATGCAACTCCAGGAGGAACACAACCCTGTCGACACTTGATTTTAGCCCAGGTAGACACAGACTTCTGGCTTTGGGAACAATAAGACAATGTATTTGTGGTGATTTACCTACCCAAGATATGATAGTTTATTACGGCAGCAGTAGGAAGCTAATGAAGCTGTCAAACTTTGTCTTATTCTAGGCATGGGTCATTATTTTGCAAATACATATCAAGGAGTTGGGCCTTGCTTTTGGAATTTAGGCAGCTGAGGCTTCTTATTTTGTGCAGAATTGTTATTTGTTTATCTAGTTTTCACTATTATCTTTGTCTTGGGGTCAGAAAACCTGTTCTTTGTTGAAAGACTGGGCAAGCTGGTTCAAGAAGGACAGCAGGCCTCAGAATCTGCATTTGTAAGTTGATGCCTGCAAGGGCCCTTTAAGCCTCCTGACAACTATTTTGTTAGTATTAGGAAATTTTTGAGCAAAAACTGTGTTGGACCCCAGAAGGGTTCTCTACCTCTTTATTTTTTTAAATATTTATTTATTCCCTTTTGTTGCCCTTGTTGTTTTATTGTTGTAGTTATTATTGTTGTTGGGTAGGACAGAGAGAAATGGAGAGAGGAGGGGAAGACAGAGAGGGGGAGAGAAAGACAGACACCTGCAGACCTGCTTCACCACCTGTGAAGCGACTCCCCTACAGGTGGGGTGCCAGGGGCTTCGAACCGGAATTCTTACGCCAGTCCTTGCGGTTTGCGCCAAGTGCGCTTAACCCACTGCGCTACCGCCCGGCTCCCACCTACCTCTTTTTTTTTTTTTTAATTTACTTATTATTAGATAGAGACAGAGAGAAATTGAGAGGAAAGGGGAGGCAGTGAGGGAGAGAGACAGACACCTGCTTCACCACTTGGGAAGCTTTCCCCTGCAGGTGGGACCAGGGGCTTGAACCCAGATCCTTGCACGTCATAAGGTGTGTGCTTAACCAGGTGCACCACCGCCTGGCCCCTGGGATCTCTACCTCTAAAGCCCTTCTTCAGTACCAAGGCCATTCTGCGCACCCAGAATTTTGGAGGACAGGAAAAGAACCACAGATCTAGGGAACTAGTCAGGAGCGTCTGACAAGTGAAAGATTGCTATCTCTAAGCAGACACACAGGTGAGGAACTGCTATTTAATAGCATGTAATAACTGCTGACATGCTCTTGAGCCTCAAACAACAGGACTCTTTCTGAATTACACTGATTTCAACAAGAGCTAGAAATATCTTTCTAAAGTGTCAGGGGGCTAGGTAGCATAATAGTTATGCAAAGAGACGCTCATGCCTGAGACTCCAAAGTCAAGCTGAGCAGTGCTCTGGTAAAAAAAAAAAAAAAAGTCAGAAAAAGAGGAGCATTGCTCATTTCTTGTTTATGGTTTTGCTGGGGCTTGAACCTGGGACCTCTGTTACCTCAGGTATGACTGTTGTGTGAAGTACTAAGCTATTCCCCTGGCTCACTGGATTCACACATTGGCAGTAGGAGTGGTATAGAGACATCCATCACAAGGAGATGCCTACAACTGTCCTATAAACCATTATTTCCCCAATAAAATAAAATAAAATAAAACACCAAACAAACCTCCTAGAGCTCAGTTTATATTAATTAACATATTTTATTTCTAATGTGGGATGTATATATATTAATATTGTTAACAAGCAAAAATGATAAATAATATTTGTTGAACTTGTATGATGTTCTAGACACCCTCCCTATAACATTTAATACATTGTCTTATCAAAAGATTAAAAAAAATATTTTTATTTTATTTTAATGAGAAAGAATAGACACAGAGGGAAAGATAGATACCAAGAGAGAAAGACACCAGAACACTGCTCTGCTCTGTTTATGGTGGTGCTGGGGATTGAGCCCGGGGCCTCAGAGCCTCAGGCTTGAAAGGCATTTGCATAACCATTATGCTGTCTCCCCAGCCCTCTTGCCAAAATCTTTGCCCTATGATGCACTACATTAAATATCCATAAATCCCATTTTAAAAACAATACAATTGAGGATTAGGGAGTTTATGTAGATTTCTCAAGGGCAGACCACCAGTTATTGAATGTTAAAAGTCAAGATTTATTTGACATTAAAGCCCACCTTTTTTTCTATTTTATGCTTTAATGACAGTTTAGGTTGAAAACTTTCCTGCGAGATATTTGCTAAAAACAAATAAACTGGCATAACCTGAAACATTATTGTTTCAGTTGATATTTTATAATAAGATTTATGCTCAAAACCATACTCCCCCCCCCCTTTTTTGAATCTTTAAAAAACACTTTGCAGATACAACCTAATGATAGATATACAAGCTGGCCAGAGAATCCTCAGCGTGTGCACATCAAAATGTACCCACTTGGGGGCACCCACAATGCAGCTTTCCTGCCTGCTCTCCTGCCCAGAAACTTCAGGCCGAAGCAGAACTGGCACTGAGTCAGTTGAGGAGGTTAGTTGGAAGCACAAGATTTTAGCAGCCAGATCTGCTGTCTCTCACCAAGTTTGGGGAGTACCTTTCCTAGTATGTTGTCTACACAGGAGAATTTTATACTATTTCAAACACTAGTAATTAAATGAATTCAATACAGGCCATGTGTGCTAGGTATACAGTGAGGATTTGGGATGCATTGGATCGACCTTCTCGTGGTGCATCCCATGAGTACCCATTCATTGGGGAAACTGACGGTCCTTCCTAGCCAACTGAATCCACATGGATCCCAGTCACTTTCAAAGCCAGCAACAAGCAGCTCCTGACAGCTTTCAACCTGACCTGTTGACTGGCTACGGAAGAAGGGCTAGAAGAAGAAGAAGTGAGGATTTAATAACCAAGGGCTGAGAATAATTTGCTGCTTAACAATGATATGCTTGTTCAGTGGTGTTTTTGGATGTATGCTCTGCCAGAATTAGAAGCATTACAATTAACAGGTAGGGGGCCTAGAATCAAGTCAAGTGACTTCACATTGATTTTGCATCTGCTTTGAATGGAGGCATATTCTGACATGAGGGGGTGTGTGGGTGTTTTGGTGGCCCACAGATAAAAACTGATACAAGTACTGTGGTCAATGTACTGTCCAGTTCAATCATTTGATTTTTTTTTTTTAGGATATCCTTTTTAAAAAATTTCTTTTAAAAATTATCTTTATTTATTGGATAGAGACAGCCAGAAATCAAGAGGGTAGGGGGAGATAGAGAGGGAGAGAGACAGACACCTGAAGCTTTACTTCACCACTTGCAAAGCTTTCCCCCTGCAGGTGGGGACGGGGGCTCGAACTCTGGTCCTTGAGTACTGTAACATGTGTGCTCAACCAGGTGCAGCACCGCCTGGCCCCCAGTCATTTGATTTTCAGCTCCATCATAATAGTGATGCTCCAGAAAACAAAACAAACTGCTATGAAAGTTGTCATTCACCCCGATGTAGTTTCTGTGACTCTAGAAAAGTTATTATTTTAGAGAGTAAGAAGAGAAATAAAGAAAAGGAGGTTGTAGTGGGCACAGCTACCTTTCTGCCAACTGTATCTGCTAACGAGGCAGTTGAAGGTGGCCATGTTTGCTGTTACATAATCTGCATTTCCTATGACTACCTGCACTAGAGGAAGCCAAAGTATAGACAGAAGGGTTGCTTATGGAGTGGCCTGCTATTTAAAGAGGGTTAAGATGGGCCAAATGTAAGCTCACTCATGGGAGCCTGATTTGAGAAACAAAATACAAGATACACAACAGTAGGAACTAATATTAAAGGCTATATAAAGAGGGTAAGATCAAAGTCAGGTTATATGCAAGTTATGCTGAAAAAGGTGATACACTAATTAAGCAGACATGATGGAAGGAGAAAAAAAAAGAATGCAATATTTACTGGAAGGGTGGCAAAAGATCCATGAAGACAAGCCGAGAGAGAGGCAAAGGAATTACTGCCTGGTGGTAGTGCACCAGGTTGAGTGCACAGGTTGCCAGGCACAAGGACCTGGGCTCCAGCCCCTTGTACCCACTCGCAGAGGGAGCTTCATGAGTGGTAAAACAGTGCTGCAGCAGGTCTGTCTCCCTCTCTCTCCCTCTTTTTATGTCCCCCTTCTCCTCTTAATCCTCTACTGTCCTATCAAATAAAAAATAATAAATAAGGGGTCAGGTGGTAGCGCAGTGAGTTAAGCGCACGTGGCGCGAAACTCGAGGACCCACATAAGGATCCCAGTTCAAGCCCCCTGCTCCCCACCTACAGGGGAAGTCGCTTCACAGGTGGTGAAGCAGGTCTGCAGGTGTCTATCTTTCTCTCTCCCTCTCTCAATTTCTTCCCCTCCTCTCTCAATTTCTCTCTGTCCTATCCAACAACAACAACATCAATAACAGCAACAATGATAAAAACAAGGACAACAAAAAAGGAAAATAACTAAATAAATAAATATTAAAAAATAAATACATTTTAAAAGAAATCAATGTACTGGGCGCCGGAAGGTAGCGCAGCGGCTTAAGCACACGTGGCATGAAGCGCAAGGACAGTCATAAGGATCCTGGTTTGAGCTCCTGACTCCCCATCTGTAGGGGGTCGCCTCACAAGCAGTGAAGCAGGTCTGCAGGTGTCTGTCTTTCTCTCCCCCTCTCTGTCTTCCCCTCCTCTATCTATTTCTTTCTGTCCTATTCAACAACAACAACAACAACAATAACAATAGCCAACAATAAACAAGGGCAACAAAAAGGTAAAAAATATTAATAAAAATTGTAAAATAATAATAATAATAAAATAAAGTAAAAAAAAGAAATTAATATACTTAGAGGATACTTCATAGATGGATGAAGTAACATCACCTTTTTTCTTTCTGTGGGGGAAATGTTGTTAAAATTCGGAGGCTCCAGCTGGCCGGGCTAGCTTCACGGGTGGGTAAAAGAGACGACCAGAGACATACGGCTGGGCAGGGAAGCTGTATTTCTTTATTCAGGAACAACGATCATAAACTAAACCAAACTAATCACCAAACAGAACTCTGCTGCCTCTTTCCCCCCGTGGCAGCGCCAAGCACTCTTGAACTCAGCAACTCTCCAACTCTCCAACTCTGGAACTCTGGAACCCTCTCGGGGTTCCTTGGGGTGGGGCCAAGCGGGCCCGCGAAATTAGCAGGACTGATCCAATTTTCTTGGCGGGGGAGAGCTAGAACAACCCAATGTAAAGCATGCAACAATTCCCCCTTTTCTTTTTAACTAAGTGACTACAGTATCAAGGGTGTGGGGTGAACAGAAACATATATCATACAGGCATTTTTTAAAAAGAAACTGGCACAAACATGGAGAAACATGTAAGCAAGTAACAAGAACCAGTGTGCTGCCAAGGGAAGGCCTGAGGGGGCCATGTTTTGCCTCTGTGGGCAAAACTTTATCAGCTTAAAAAAAACATTTCTTGCCTCTAGGGGGCGTACTTGCCTCGACAGGCATTTGCATGGGGGTGGGGAACGGCCTAGAGTCCCAAAGGCAGCTGGCTGCAATTTACTTACTATGAATCAAAACTTGTTAGCATAACCATAGCGCAATCTAACGTTTCTAATAGAGAAGGAATTTGAGACTTTTACATATCAACAATGTCTTTTAACCTTTTGTTACACCCATTCAAGATGGAGTCACACCCTAGGTGTGCACAGGAAAGGAAACCTCAGGCATGAGAATAATTAGCATAGCCATTGTGCAATATACCATTTCTAATAGAGAAGGTAATCGAGAGTTTTACATATCAACAAGTCTATTTAACCTTTTGTTATACCCATTCAAGATGGAGGCACACCCTAGGTGTGCGCAGGTCTTTAGACCAACTTAGTTAAAATATATTGATTGTTAACTAATTTTTACCTCAGACTTTAAATGTAAGTTAATTTTATCTTTATGAGAATTACGTTGAAAACCTTTTTCATTTAACTTTGACTAGTAAGAATTTAGCCTTAAAGTTACTGTTTACCAAACTTTAAACATACACATAAACATGGTCATTAATGTACAAGGAGAGAAACCTTTGTTACAAAGACATGTCATTGTAAACACGAATTTAGATATGTACTGTCTTAGTTGTTGAGGGGGTGCGTTGTCCAGTGGTGGTCTCTTGGGCAGCTTCACTTCTAGGAATTGCAGGTTGCGATCTCTGTACAAATCTCTGCGTACTCTAGCTTGTCTGCCTTCAGACCAGACCGGCAGCTGGAGATCTTGTGTGCCCAGTTTCGGCAGGGAGCCCGGGGGTCCGGAAGTTCTGGGATCGTTCCAGAAGTCATAGCATGAGGGCGGGCGGGCCAGCCTTGTAGAAGGCGCGGACCGAGGTGCCCAGGGGTGGCGGCCATGATAGGCCACCGCGGCCCTGCCCCATGGCCCTGCCATGTCTGCTTCCCTGTTCGCAGTGGCTGAGCAGCGTGGAGGGATCATGCATCCAGTGCCCTGCACCACGTGGTGGAGAGCCGTCTCATGTGGGCTGTACTGCGTGCTGGCATTGGGCTCCTGCGTGGTGGCATCGGCCTCCTGCGGGCTGCGGGGCTGCAGGGCTGCGGGCGCGGTGCGCGGGGTTGTCTGGGCACAGCCGGCTGGCTGGCTGTTTAACCAGGTGGAAACAGCAGCTCCGCGCCTCGCCTCCCGCCTGCTGGCTCCTCCCGCTGGCTGTTCTGAGTTCGGCCGAGCGAGTGGAAACCACAGAGTGGTCCAGAGATAAATGTTCCAGAAACAGCAAAACAGTCTCGTGAAGAAAGAGCAGAGGCCTTTGGAGATCTCTTCACAAGCAGAAGAGAAGGCCATAGTACATAGGTAGCCAAATTGTCTTCACTTATCTGAGAGATGCGCAGGTCAGGCCCCACGTTGGGCGCCATTTGTTGTTAAAATTCGGAGGCTCCAGCTGGCTGGGCTAGCTTCACGGGCGGGTAAAAGAGACGACCAGAGACATACGGCTGGGCAGGGAAGTATTTCTTTATTCAGGAACAACGATCATAAACTAAACCAAACTAATCACCAAACAGAACTCTGCTGCCTCTTTCCCCCCGCGGCGGCACCAAGCACTCTCGAACTCTGCAACTCTCCAACTCTCCAATTCTGGAACTCTGGAACCCTCTCGGGGTTCCTTGGGGTGGGGCCAAGCGGGCCCACGAAATTAGCAGGACTGATCCAATTTTCTTGGTGGGGGAGAGCTAGAACAACCCAATGTAAAGCATACAACAGGGAAAGACCTGGGAAGGAAGAATGTCAAGGAGACAAGCTAGTGACTATGAACTAGCAAGAAGCCACTCACCAAAGACAAGGCTGCGCTGGCAAGCTGACACCTCGATTCTCAGCCTTCTGAACGGTGAGGGAGAAGTGTCTGTGGTTTACAAGCTAGTTGATGGTATTTCGTTTAGTAGCTCAAGTAGATAATGGCAGTCAGAGTGTTCCCAAACATTCCCAAGTATCCCCCAGATTGTTGTACCATCCCAGTTGAAGAATCACTTTTTCATTACACAGGGACCTAGGGACTTTGTGCTCAACTCAGCCTGGAATCTTGTTGTCTGAGGATAAAATATGCTTTCTCACTCTCTTGGACTTTAGTGTGGCCTTTTGTGCTCATCTGTTAAAATGGCTAAATGGCCAGTCCCTTAGTAGTTCCACGTTTTGGAGTTAGGGAAGGCCGAGACAAGGAAGATGATCCCAAGGCAGGTACCTGATGCACATTGTCATTGTTAGATGTAATTGCTCCCAGGAAGAGTAGTGAACACTTACTTAATTAGGACTTACAATGTGTTTCCATACGTGAATTTATTTAGTTTTAAGTCACAGTGACCACAGGGCTTTGCTTAAGGCCAAAGATTGCATCAATCTTATTTTAACAGAGAGCTTAAAGTGACCTACTAAGTAGGTATTTTTTTTTTGTTCAACTGAGTGTGTCATTTTAAAAATTTTTATTATTTATTTATAAAAAGGAAACACTAACAAAACCATAGGATAAGAGGCGTACAACTCCACACAATTCCTACCACCAGAACTCTGTATCCCATCCCCTCCCTTGATAGCATTCTTTAACCCTTGGGAGTATGGACCCAAGGTCATTGTGGGATGCAGAAGGTGGAAGGTCTGGCTTCTGTAATTGCTTCCCCATTGAACAGGTCGATCCATACTCTCTGCCTGTCTATCTCTTTCCCTAGTGGGGCAGGGTTCTGGAAAATCGGAGTTCCAGGACATATTGGTGGGGTTGTCTGCCGAGGGAAGTCTTGATGGCATCGTCTGTCCAGGGAAGTCTGGTTGCCCTCAACTTGGATCAACAATGGTAGAGAATGTTTCATCCTCTGAAGGGAGGCTGGACAACATACTCCATGCTACACCTGAGGAAGATGGATCCTGATATTGGGGCAGCTTGGAATGTTTCTACAGATGACCACAAAATGTGAGGCCAATCTACAGGGATGCAGAGGTCACACAGGCTCCTAAGCTGAATATGGGCCCCAGATCACATCAAATTGATGGGGTTTACAGCCAACAATATTTATACACCTTTCCCATATTTGGGAAATACTCTCTTCCCTGATCCAGCTTTCTGGTCCCTTTTCCAGCCATGACATCATCTCCCCAAACAATAACTAGGATCCACCTGCATATCAGATTTCAGTCTCAGGGGAAAAAAACAACAACTAGTATAGCCACAGGCCCTTTGGAATATAACTAAAATGTGCCTACTAGCTATCTACAGAACGGAGACCACCCCCCCACTCCAGCCTTTAGGTTCTTGATTAATCAACAACTTGTTTGGCCTTATATGTTAAGTCTCTTTTCAGCCACCAGGTTCCAGATGCTACCATGATGCCAACCAAATAGTTTTTAAAGCAAAATTTGCTGCACATTAGAACCACCTGGGAGAAATTTGAAAAATCTTGCTGCCTAGATTGTACACTAATAAAACCAGAATCTCTAGGCCTGAGACAGCGACAGCAGCACTTGAAAAACATTCCCTGGGGAGTCGGGCAGTAGCGCAGTGGGTTAAGCGCACATGGCGCAAAGCACAAGGACCAGCGTAAGGATCCCGGTTTGAGCCCCCGGCTCCCCACCTGCAGGGGAGTCGCTTCACAGGCGGTGAAGCAGATCTGCAGGTGTCTGTCTTTCTCTCCCCTCTGTCTTCCCCTCCTCTCTCCATTTCTCTCTGTCCTGTCTAACAACGATGACATCAATAACAACAACAATAACTACAACAATAAAAAACAAACAAGGGCAACAAAAGGGAAAATAAATAAATATTAAAAAAAAACATTCCCTGGAGCTAGGTAGTAATGCACCTGGCTAAGTGCACACGTTACAGTGCACAAGGAACCAGTTTCAACCCCCAGGCCCCACCTGCAAAGGGAAAGCTTCACAGGTGGTGAAACAAGGCTATAGGTGTCTCTCTCTTCCTCTCTATCTCCCCTTCCCTCTGGATTTCTCTCTGTCTCTATCCAATAAATTAAAAAATAATAAAACATTTAAAAAAAGAAGAACATTCTTATTTTTTTTTCCAAGTAATTCTAATGTTTAAAAAACCAGTGGCTTAGAGAAATGATTCTCATACTTAAGCACTAGATGAATAGAATAAATGTGGTGGGCTTTTAAAATCACAAACTGCTGGCTCCTACCTCCAGAGAGTCTGGTTCAGTACCTCTGGAGGGCGTGAGAATTTCCATGTCTAGCAGTCTTCCAAATGGTGTCAGTGCTGCTGGTTCAGGGAAGAATTATTATTTAAGAACTATGGACTTGGGAGTCGGGTGGTAGCGCCACGGGTTGAGCACATGAGGCGCAAAGCGCAAGGACCAGCGGAAGGATACCGAGCCCCCTCACCTGCAGGGGCGTCGCTTCACAAGCGGTGAAGCAGGTCTGCAGGTGTCTATCTTTCTCTTTCCCTCTCTGTCTTCCCCACCTCTCTCCATTTCTCTCTGTCCTATCCAACAATGATGACATCAATAACAACAATAATAACTACAACTATAAAACAACAAGGGCAACAAAAGGAAATAAATTAAAAAAAAAAAGAACCAGGGACTTGGTGAATGACTTACGCATTTAGTAATGGCTTCAAAGACACGAAAATTATGATTTTCTTTTCTTTTCTGGGCAATATAAGTAGATACGACATCCTTGGAAAGGAATCCAGTCACAGTTGTGAACATACCATTGTCTGGCAGGGTTACGGTCATGCCCATCTGTTAGGCTGGCATCACGCCCATAGAGAAGGTGCTGTGCCAGTAGCATAGGAGCTAACCAAACATGGCTGCAGAGGGACGGATTTCATCACATAGCAAGCGCCAATTCTCGGGCCAGGCAATCCTGCTGTTTGCAAACAACTCTAGTCTGAGGCCTCATGCTTCCCTGCTTCTGTAGATGCTTGAACGCATGATTAAAAAATAAATAATAAACAAATGGTTGTCATAGTTCTTCAATCTGCCTTTGCATTGTAATTTGGCGTGGAGAGAACTCTCTTTGGCGAGCTGGAGGCCATTCCTAAGGACTTTATGTAGGCAATGCGGTGAAACTGCAGGACTTGGATAAGCTGCATTTGTAGATGTCATTACTGATCCTTCTCCCCGACCTCCCTTTGTTTCTACATACTTACATTTTTCTTTATTGAAAATTTAAATATATTTCTCATTATGGTATTCTTTTTGCCACCCTTCCAATAAATACTGCATTCTTTTTCTTTTTTTCTTTCTCCTTCCATCATGTCTGCTGTTATTGCTATCGTTTGATAGGACAGAGAGGAGGGGAAGACAGAGAGGGGGAGAGAAAGTTAGATGCCTAAAGACCTGCTTCACCACCCATGAAGCGACCCCTCTGCTGGTAGGGAGCCAGGGGCTTGAACCGGATGGATACCTTACACCTGGTCTCCTTGCACTTAACCACGTGCACTTAACTTGCGGTGCTACTCCCCAACCCCCCAGTTTTGTCTACTGGAAATTCCCGTGGATTCTTCAAAATCCAGCTTTCAGAGCACTTTTTTTTTTTTTTGGTGAAGTTTCTGGCTTGCCTTGACTTCACTGAGCTTCTTCTTGATTTAGTACTTGTGGGGACAGTACTGTTTCTCTTGGTATCACCTCTCTTGGGGGGATTTGCTTTTGCTTTTTCAGTTTCCCCATGGATCTGGCTCCTCTCTGAGGAGGAGGAGAGGGAAGGGGAGGGGGAGGGGAGGAGGAGTACACTTTACCACATCTGAACCTTTCCTCAGTGTTCATCACTGTACCTGGTACATCGCAGACACTCAGAGCTTGCTAAAGTCACTTGAGCAATCTGAAGAGCTATTGAACAGAACTCAGCAGTAAATAGCATGGAGAGGATTATTTAAGGTAGTGGTCGTGAATATAATTACCTAATCAGACTGCTAAGAATGTAGTAATAATATGGCATTTGAGGCACTTACGGTTATAAAAATCTGTTAAATTTGATTTTTAATTTTTTAAAATATTTATTTACTTTCCCTTTTGTTGCCCTTGTTTTTTATTGCTGTAGTTAATATTGTTGTTATTACTGATGTCGTCGTTGTTGGATAGGACAGAGAGAAATAAGAGAAGAGGGGAAGACAGGGGGAGAGAAAGACAGACACCTGCAGACTTAGGACAGAGAGAAATGAGAGAGGAGGGGAAGACAGAGAGGGGGAGAGAAAGACAGACACCTGCAGACTTATTTCACCGCTTGTGAAGCAACTCCCCTGCAGGTGGGGAGCTGTGGGATTGAACCAGGATCCTTAAGTCGCTCCTTGTGCTTCGCGCCACATGTGCTTAACTTGCTGCGCTACCGCCCGACTCACAAATTTGCTTTTTTTATTGCCTTCCCTCTTTTCCCTGAAGTTAGCTTGCTTTTAGTTTCTGTTCTTTTTCTATAATCGCTTCCCCCTTTCCTTTTAATTTGTGACTCAGCATATAGTTGTTTAATTAAAATTTTGTAAATTTCCAACTTGAAATAATTTCAAGCTTCCAGAAGAAATTGCAAAAACCAGAACACTGCTCAGCTCTGGCTTATGGTGGGGTTGGGGGATTGAACCTGGGACTTAGGAGCCTCAGGCATGAGAGTCTATTTGCATAACCATTATGCTGTCTCCCCTGCCCTTTTTTTTATTGTAGTTATTGTTTTTATTGATGCCGTCATTGTTGGATAGGACAGAGAGAAATGGAGAGAGGAGGTGAAGACAGAGAGGGAGAGAGAAAGATAGACACCTGCAGACCTGCTTCACTGCCTGTGAAGCGACTCCCCTGCAGGTGGGGAGGATCCAACTGGGATCCTTCCGCTGGTCCATGCACTTTGCACCACGTGTGCTTAACCCGACTGCCTAAAATTTTTTTTAACTTGTCTACAAATATAGGGTCAGAGTTATACTTTTTTTAGCAACTTGAACCTGGGTCCTTGGGAATGGAAGCATGTATACGCTACTGGGTAAGCCACTGCCCAGCCACACAGAGTCAGACTTTTAAATCTGTTTTCTGCAAGTTCCTTAGTCCTTAGACCACAACAGTACAATGTTAATGCAACAGGAGAGGTAAAGACTGAACATGGAGAGTATATTAGAAGCAGCAAGGAGCTAAGACCTGGAAATGACATGAAATAGTCAAGAGTGGAAATAAGCAAGGCAAGAGGTAGGGGCTCTAGAGAAGAGTATTCAAGGGAAAATTTCATTCACCAACTACGGTAGAAGATTGCAGTCATTTTAAGGGATAACCTAAATACTCCTTGTAAAAATCTTTATGATCAGGACCACATTTGAACATAGTGAAGAAATCTGCTTTGACCTTTTCTGTCTTGTCAGAATTCATTAAAAACCCCTTGACATTCTGACATTCATCCTTGTACTTTCGCAATTTCAGAAGTTCTGATGATAAAATTTACTTGAAGAAGTACAGCAAATGTGAAGCCCAAGGGGGGGGGGGAGAAACACTTTTTTATTGGGATGAATTAATACAAATAAATTCTGAAGTACATGAGCCTCTGAAAGAGGATAATGACCAAGGCTGGTATGAAAAAAGATTAATCTATGAGAGGGACTTTGTTTTTGGTCATTGCTAATCAATCACACAGATGTCATCATAAAGTCAGGCAAAACCATGAAATTGTGTGACCTCTTTGTATCTTGTAATACCCAGGAAGAATCGTCCCCACTTGAATACTGAGGTTACCATAGGGTCACGTAAGAGACAGAGAGATCAGACTTACTTAGAACCAGGCATGCTCAGGTTGATTTGAGAGGACAGGCATCTTCATCACTCAGGTTCAAGTGTTTTTGGATAAGAGCCTTTGAATAAGGTTTTTTTTTTTTTTCCTTCTTATCACTGGGGCTTATCACTGGGGCTCAGTGCCTTCATGGCTCCGCCATCCTCTGTGAATGGACCTCTCTCCCTTCCTTCCATCCTTCCCTTCCTTCCTTCCTTGCTTCCTCTCCTTCCTCCATCCCTCACTTCCTTGCTCCCTCCCTCCCTTCCTTCCTCTCTCCCTCCTTCTTCCTTCTTCCTTCCTCTCCCTCCCTCTCTTTCTCCTTTCTTTCTTTCTTTCTTTCTTTCTTTCTTTCTTTCTCTCTCTCTCTCTCTCTCTTTCTTCCTATAGAGGCTGAGAGGCAGAGAGAGAGAGAAAGACAAACACACTAGAACTCCTGCTTGTGAAACTTCCCTCTTGCAGGTAGGGCCTAGGGGCTCGAAACTGGGTTCTTGCACTTGCTTAACATGTGCCCTCAACTGGGTGAGCCTCCAGTGGGACCCTGAATAGGATTCTTGCAGATGAGTTAGAAACTAATTGTGTAAGGGTTTGGGCCTATAGGTTAACTGTATACCAAGTACAGAGCTCTCCTTCTCCTCCTCCTTTGTTTTCTACTTACCCTCCGATAAGTCTTTCCTCATTCAATCCTCCCCTCACCCCCACATCTAAAAACTTGACCAGTTGTAGTCTTTCCTCTTTGTGATCAGTGTGATTGGCTTAACTACTGGATGCAATTCTTCATCAGAGCTAACCAGAGTTTTTGTGCTCTGATGGTTCAAGCTGAAGAAAACCAGCAACTCCTTTTCTCCTCTAGTTGTGAAGTTAAGCAGTTGTGGAGGAAGCCAGGACTAACTGTGGCTCCTGTACTGAAGCAGGAGACAGGTGAGGAAAATGGAGGAAAGAGGCCGAGGAAGAGCTCTGACGGCGTTGACTCCTGCCGTCACTTTTGTAGCTCTTTTTCTCTTCCTTCTTCACTGATTCACTGGGGTGTGATTCACATACCGTACAGCTCATTCAAAACCTGCAGTTTAGTTAATTTTAGTCTAGGCACAGAGTTAAATAACCACCACCATAGTTGTTTTTTTTAGAACATTCTTACATTCCGAAAAGAAAATCCTTAGTAGTCACACCCCACTTACCCCCAACCTTCTTGGCCTAAGTAAGACATTAATCTACTCTCTGTCTGTGGAGTTGCCTGTCCTACACATTACATATCAATTAGCCTATGCAACGTGTAGATTATTATTATTATTACTGGTTTCTTTCACTTAGCATAGTATTTTAGAGATTCACCTAGGTTTTAACAGGTGAATATTTCATTCTTTTATATGACTGAATATTTAAAAATTTATTACATTGATAATGAAAGAATGAGAGAGAGAGGAGAAGTGAGCAAGAGAACCAGAACATCCTCTGGCATGTCTGGTACTGGGGGACTCTCATGCTTGAGAGTTGACACATTGTCCACTGTGCCATCTTCTGGGCTGCATGATGAAATTTTTCTGCATGATAAAGAGGCAGGTGGACGGCTGCCACTGGGTTTCCTTCCCTTCCCTTTTCTTTTGTTTCTTTTCTTTTCCTTTTAAAATTAATTTATTTGTTCTTATTATTGGATAGAAAGAGAGATATTGAGAGGGGAGGAGGAGATAGAGAACAAGAGAGACTGCAGACCAGCTTCACCACTCCTGAAGCTTTCCCCATGCAGGTGGGGACCAGGGGCTTGAACCTGCATCCTACAGCACTGTGATGTGTGCTCTTAACCAGGTGCGCCACCACCTGGCCCTGGGTTTTCTTTTTTGTTTTTAATTATTTGATATCATAAAGGGAAATTGAGAGGAGAGAGAAAGAGAGTATTGCATCACAGAGAGCACTGCATCACCACTAGTGACGTTTCCCCCCATATGTGGTGGCCAGGGGCTCAAATCCAGGTCCTCATACATAGTAATGTGTGTGTGCTCTTCTGGGTCACTTACCTCTTGGGTCCTTGGCAATATATATTTTTAAGATTACTGTAGATGACTAAAACAAATGAACTTGCAAAATAAAAAGTGGTAACTAAACTGTCTCTTGGACTTTGTGTGGACAAAGCCCACAGCACTTTGGTGGAGGGTGTAGTGATTCACACATACTATGTGTAGGTTTAAAAATAAATCACTGGTGGAGCTCGGTGGTGGCGCACCTGGTTAAGTGCACACATTACAGTGTGCAAGGACGTAGGTTCAAGCCTCCAGCTCCCACCTGCAGGGGTAAAGCTTCAAAAGTGGTGAAGCAGGACTGCAGGTGTCTCTCTGTCTCTCTCCCTCTCTATCTCCCCCTTCCCTCTCAATTTCTGGCTGTCTCTATCCAATAAATAAATATAATAAAAATGTTTTTAAAAATAAATAAATCACTGAAATCTTATGATTTTTCAAAACACAGTTAAATCACTAATAAAATGAATGAATTAACTGTAAAACCACATTTTTTATTATGAGAGAGAATAATAAAGGAGGAAGAGAAAGGGACCTGAGTGAACACTGCTCAGTTTTAGTATAAAGTGGTACCAGGGATTGAACCTTCAACCTCTGGACCACTTGCTAAAAAAAAAAAAAAAAGAGTCAGGTGGGTGGTCTGGGAGGTGGCGCAGTGGATTAAGCACTGGACTCTCAAGCATGAGGTCTTAAGTTCATTCCCCAGCAGCACCTGTATCAGAGTGATGTCTGATTCTCTCTCTCTCTGGCTATCTTCTTCATGAATAAATTAAAAAAAATTAGTTTACCTTGAAAAAAAAGAGTCGGGAGTTGAGCAGTAGCTCAGTGGTTGAGCGCACGTGGCACAAAGTACAAGGATCGGTGTAAGGATCCAGGTTCGAGCCCCTGGCTCCCTACCTGCAGGGGCTTCGCTTCACAGGCGGTGAAGCAGGTCTGCAGGTATAAAAAAAAAAAAAGGAGTCATTTGACACTATTTTTTGATCATCCTAAATAATCTTGCTTTGGACATTTCTGTACAAATTGATCTGTGTACTTGGGTATTGACTCAAACTAACTATAAAAGCATAAAGTAATTGGGGAAATTTGAACATTGGGTTACCTGGTAAGATTAAGGCCTCCCCTCAACACACACATTATGAGGTTAATAATGGTTCAGTTTTACAAAAAGTGTTTTTTTTTTTTTTCCCCTCTAGTGTTATTGCTGGGACTTGGTACCTTCACCACAAATCCACAGCTCCTGGAGGCTATTTTTTTTCCTTTTATTGCCCTAGCTGTATTATCGTTGTGGTTATTATTATTGTTGTTGTTATTGATGCTGTTGTTGACTAAGACAGAAAGAAATGGAGAGGAGGGGGAGACAAAGAGGGGAAGAGAAAGACGGACACCTGCAGACCTGCTTCACCACTTGTGAAGCGACTCCCCTGCAGGTGGGGGACTGGGACGGGGATGGGGGAATGGGTGTGTGGGTGGGGTGTGTGTCCACCCCTGATCCTTCCTCCAGTCTTTGTGCTTCACACCATATGCGCTTAACCCGATGCGCTGCCTCCTGACCCCCTACAAAGAGTTATTACCCTCAGAGTTTCGCAGTGAAATACCTGTGTGGGAGGATATCTGATATCTGGTAGTTTTTGTCTAAAAGTTAATGTTGATGAAATAAGATTGGCAAAATTTGTTGATGAGAACATTGGGATTTACTATATCATTTTTTCCATTTTGTGTGCATGTAAGAAATTCCATAAACAGATTTTGTTTTTAAATTGGGAAGACAATCTTGCACCTGGAAAAAGATTTATAGCTATAATTAAAAAATAAAATAAAATAGTTTTTAATATTAATTAAAATGTTTGAAAAAGGTGTGATTAGACAGCATGTTGAGGAAGCTGGAATGATTACAAACTACATAAATGTCTCAGATTTACTGTTAATCAAGAGGATGCAAATTAAAATCACACTGAGGTACTTTTACACAACCACTAGAGTGACAAACATTAAAATGTTAGTCAACACCATGTGCTGCCAACTAAGTGGAGAAATGGGAACAGTCCTTCACTGTGGTGGAAATTAAAGTTTTTATGTTCACTTTGGAGAACAAGTGGGTAATAACTAGTAAGTCTGAAAATTTTCACATTTCCCCAGAAACAGAAACTCTCAAGACACTTGCTACCACAGCCTTCTGTTAAGATGGGATGCAGGTGCTAGGCCTAGTTTGCCAAACATATATGTCAGTTCCAAACTTCCAGTCTGATGACAGCGTTAAAAAGTAGGGAAGGAACCAGTGGAACCTCTTGGTGATGGTGGCAACTTCAACATGGCCTACAAACCATTTCTGGAGGTTAGCAATTTAATGGTGATTTGCAAGATTATACAGTCATAGGGGAATGATTCCACACTGCACCCACCAACAAATTTCTGTGCTGTGCCCCACCTCACTCCTCCCCTGGATAACTACCAAATCTTAGAGACAGTTTGAAGTTTGGATTTTTTTTTTTTTTGCAAGTTCATGTGTTTCAGTTATCTGTATTTCACATATGTGTGAAACCACCCAGTCTTCCACTTTATTTCTTCACTAGGCATCAATCATCACCCCAGCTGCATCCATTTTTTGTCTTGTACTGAGGAGTAGTACTGCATTGAATCTATGTCTTATAGCTTCTACCCAGTCTTCTGTCAAGGGGCTGAAATTCAGGCTGCTTCCACTTTTTAGTTATTGTGAATAATGCAGTTTTGAACATAGGGGTACATATGTTTGTTTGAATTAGCGTTTGAGTATCCCTTGGATAAATGCCCAAGAATAGTATTGTTAGCTCATAAGGTAATTTCATTTTTATTTAAGGACTCTCCATACAAAGTATATCTTCTCTTCCTCTCCTCTTCACCACTCGTGAAGCTTTCCCCCTGCAGGTGGGAGCCAGGGGCTTGAACCTAGGTCCTTGGGTACTATATTGTGTGTATCTAACCAGGTTTATCATCGCTGGCCTCCAACAAAACTTTAAAGATGAATGCACACCTATCCTATTTAAACATTTTCAAAAACTAAAGGGGGTGGGGGAGAACACTCCCAAACATATTCTGTAAGGTCAACATCACCCTCTTCTTCTAGTGTTTGCCCTTCTTCCGTAGCCAGTCAACAGCGTCAGGTTGAGCCTGATGTAAAGTTTCGAGACCTCCTTTGAATCTGGAGAGGTGGCAGTCGTTGACTATGTGGGTCATAGTCTGTCTGGAGCCGCAGGGGCAGTTCGGGTCGTCTCTGGCTCCCCAGCGATGGAACACAGCGGTGCACCGGCCATGGCCTGTTCGATAGCGATTGAGGAGGGCCCGATCATAACGTGCTAGGTCAAAGCCGGGTTGACGCTCGCAGGGGTCTGTGATGAGGTGTTTGTTCTTGACCTCAGCTGACTGCCAACTCTGTTTCCAAGAGTCTGGAACAGAGAAGTTCAGTGTAGGCGTAGGGGACCAGATTAGATGACATCGCCCTCGATGAACACTGGTACAAAAATCCTCAACAGAATCTTGACAAATCAAATCCAATACCACATCAGGACAATAAGCATAATATCAAGTGGTTGAGGGCTGAGGAGATAACATAATGCTTATGTAAAAAAGACATTCATCACTGAGGTACCAAAGATCCCAGTTTCAATCCCCAGTGCCACTATTAACCAGAGCTTAGCAGTGCTCTGGGGGAAAAGAAGGAGAAAAGGAGAAAGAGAAGGAGAAGGAGGAAGAGGAGGAGGAGAGGAAAGGAAGATATACTTTGTATGGAGAGTCCTTAAATAAAAATGAAATTACCTTATGAGCTAACAATGCTATTCTTGGGCACACGTTACCACAAACAAGTCTGAGGCCCCTGCTTGCACCTCAGCTGCAAGGGAGAGGCTTCATGAGCGGTAAAGTAGGTCTACAGTTGTCTATCTTTCTCACTACAACTCTAGTAATAATGAAAAGAAATCTAAATTTCTTTCTGTATGAATAACATTTCTTTGAAGAATTGCATTTACTTTAAAAATTTATTCTGATTTTTTTGTTTGCTACTTTACAAGATGGCTTTGTTTTATTTATTTATTTATTTATTCCCTTTTGTTGCCCTTGTTGTTTTATTGTTGAAGTTATTATTGTCCTTGTTATTGATGTTGTTGTTGTTGTTGGATAGGACAGAGAGAAATAGAGAGAAGAGGGGAAGACAGAGAGGGGGAGAGAAAGACACTTGCAGACTTGCTTCACTGACTCCCCTGCAGGAGGGGAGTTGGGGGCTCGAACCGGGATCCTTACATTGGTCCTTGTGCTTTGTGCCACCTGCACTTAACCCGTTTCACTACCGATATAAAAATAGTCTTTGGGCAGACTATGACCCACATAGTCAACGACTGCCACCTCTCCAGATTCAAAGGAGGTCTCGAAACTTTACATCAGGCTCAACCTGACGCTGTTGACTGGCTACGGAAGAAGGGCAAACGCCAGAAGAAGAAGAACTACCGTCTGACTCCCAAGATGACTTTTTTTTTTTTTTTTTATTTTTTTTAACCAGAGCAGTGCTCAGCTCTGGTTTATGGTGGTGCAGGGGATTGAACCTGGGATTTGATGGAGCCTCAGGCTTGAGAGTCTGTTTGCATAACCATTATGCTATCTATCCCCACCCAGGCTTTGTTTTAATATAAAAATAATCTTTGGGCAGAGGGTAGATAGCATAATGGTTATGCAAACAGACTCTCATGCCTGAGGCTCCAAAGTCTCAGATTCAGTCCCCCACACTGCCATAAGCCAGAGCTGAACAGTCCTCAGGTTAAAATATTAATAATTTGTAAATCATCAAACATTTTACCTCCCCTTCACAATCTTTTAAAAAATATTTATTTATTTATTCTTTTGTTGCACTTGTTTTATTGTTGTAGTTATTGTTGTCGTCATTGTTGGATAGGACAGAGATAAATGGAGAGAGGAGGGAAGACAGAGGGGGAGAGAAAGATAGACATCTGCAGACCTGCTTCACCACTTGTGAAGTGACCTCCCCCTGCAGGTGGGGAGCTGGGGCCTTGAACTGGGATCCTTCTGCCCGTCCTTGCACTTTGCACCATGTGAGCTTAACCTGCTGCGCTACTGCCTGACTCCCCAAAATCTTTATTGAAGGTGTGCCTTGTTTTTCTTGTTTTGCCTTTTAAAGAAGGGACTAATTATGTTCCCATGGCAGCCTGGATATTTTGAGGAGGGCTGGGGTCATGTGAAGTAAAATAGCATACTTACACTTTGAGTCGAATGTGGACAGTAGACTATTAGTGCTAAAATAGTGAGAAATTTTTGGAAAGTGTATAGCAAGAATTTACAGATGAAGAAACAAAAAGCCAGATTAGACTATGAGATGGTTATGATAGACTATGGTTCTTGCCCAAAATGTGGCTAGATATTAAAATATATCTTTCCCTTAATTAATAGTCACTTGGACTATATTTTGGGATCTGTCAGCTATAGGGTGTATAGTGCTGATTAGTATCTCTCAGATTGCTAGAAGTTGTTGAATTAGTTTCTCAGCAGTTGGAGATCATCAGTAAGCTTGAACCAGGCATTTTGGCAGATGATTTCTGGGCATCCTTTTCCATTCTAAATGGTATTTAAATATCAGCATCAGGGGCTGGGTGGCGATGCTCCTGGTAGAGCGCTACCATACACAAGGGTCCCTGTTCAAGCCTCTGGTCTCCGGGGGGAATCTCCATGAGCCGGGGAGAAGTGTTAGAGGTGTCTCACCCCCTCTTTCTTCTTTTCTCTCTCTATCTTTCCTACTCTATCTCTCTTCCTCTCTTTCCCTTTCTACTCCTCCCTCCCCAGAGTCTTTTACTTTGGTGCAATACGCCAATTCCAGTTCAGGTTCTACTTGTGTTTACTCTTCTGATCTTGTTTTTCAACTTATGCCTGAGAGTGAGATCATCCCATATTCATCCTTCTGTTTCTGACTTATTTCACTTAACATGATTTCTTCAAGCTCCATCCAAGATGGGCTGAAAACAGTGAAGACACCGTTTTTAATAGCTGAGTAGTATCCCATTGTGTATATGTATCACAACTTGCTCAGCCACTCATATTTTGTTGGACACCTGGGTTGCTTCCAGGTTTTGGCTATTACAAATTGTGCTGCTAAGAACATATATGTACACAGATCTTTTTTGGATGGGTTTGTTGGGTTCCTTAGGATATATCCCCAGGAGAGGAATTGCAGGATCATAGGTAGGTCCATTTCTAGCCTTCTGAGAGTTCTCCAGACTGCTCTCCACAGGGGTTGGGCCAATTGACATCCCTACCAGCAGTGCAGGAGGGTTCCTTTGACCCCACACCCTCTCCAGCATTTGTTGCTGCTATCTTTTCTTTTTTTTTTTTTTTTTTATTTAAACTGCTATCTTTTCTAATGTATAACATTCTTACAGGAGTGAAGTGGTATCTCATTGTTGTCTTTATTTGCATTTCTCTCACAATCAAAGACTTGGGGCATTTTTCATGTATTTCTTAGCCTTTTGGATCTCTTCTGTGGTGAATATTCTTTCCATGTCCTCTCCCCATTTTTGGATGGGGTTATTTGTTTTCTTGTTGTTAAGTCAGCAACAACTCTTAACGGTACCTGTAAACCATAGGAATAAATAAATTAAGTAGAAATAGCAGATGATGATGCCATGATTCAAAAGCCTAGAACAGAGGTTGACATTTTTTTTTAAGCCAGGCAGTAAATATTGTAGGTTTTGCAGGTAAAACCACCCATAATGCCATCATAGCGAGAAAGTAGCCATAAACAATATGCAATAGAATGAGAGTGACTTTGTTTCAAAAAACATCATATATATATATTCAAGCAAAAATAAAAAACAAACAACAATAATCAAATGAGTAGCAGGCAGAATTTTCCCTTCAGGCTATAGTTCTCAACTTTCTGCTCTAGAGTCCTATATTTCATAGGCTTAAGTGCTGTGAATATATAATGTCACTCAGAATTGTTGCTCTAAAAAATACGAGTAATCTTTTGTTTGGTTAGTTTTATTATTTTTTTCTTGTAAAATAACTCAATTATTTTAATGAATGGAATGTAACTGTGAGTGGCAGGCTCCCTCTGGAGATGTGTGTGTGGCCTGACAAGTCACCTCGTGCGACTCAGTTCAGCTATTTCATCTGAAAAATGGTATTTTAGGGAGCCGGGCGGTGGCACAGTGGGTTCAGCACACGTGGTGCAAAGCACAAGGACCGGCATAAGGATCCAGGTTAGAGCTCCTGGCTTCCCACCTGCAGGGGAGTCGCTTCACAGGAGGTCTTTCTCTCCCCGTCTCTGTCTTCCCTTCCTCTCTCCATTTCTCTCTGTCCTATCCAACAACGATGACATCAATAACAACAATAATAACTATAATAAACAAGGGCAACAAAAGGAAATAAATAAATAAATATTTTTTAAAAAATGGTATTTTATATCATCCCTACTTAGTTGCTGTTTCTGAATGAGCTGGCTCAGGATACACTAGAGTCACAAAGGGCATACTATTTCTTTAGAGTGGACTTGATATATACACATACTTCTTTATTTTGCTCCTCAAGAATGCCAAGTTTCTATTCTAGCTTCTTGTGTGGCTTTCTGTGAGTTATCGCAGCTTTTTTCCAGGCGTGGTAAAGAAAGCACTACATTTTCAATAACCCAAATGTCCTCTGCCTAACATTCTAATGCTATCAGAGCTGGACATGTCCACACAGCTTCATCTTTGCATCCTCATGGCTGTCAGGTCTCACAGACTTGTGGCTTTCCCTCCAACAACCTGAAAAGGGAGCTAAAATGGATAGAAAACTAACAGAACAGAAAAGGAAAGATGATAAAAGGCAAGGATCCTGGCTGAGGGGGTAATGGCAAGCAACAAACTTGAGCTACCACGAAATGCATTAAGTCAGTGTATTTGCTGAATCCATTTTGTTGGTGGTCACTTTGTGTTCATTCGGAACATGTAGCAGTTAGCTAAGTAAACACACATGACTGATGAAAGAAGAAAGGGAACTATTTTTACAGGGGCCATTAAACTTTAACTGCCATCTGGCAGGGAATGATTAGAGAAGATCAAAATTAAGGCAGTCAACACAAATGCTGTGTGGATACCTCAGGGAATTAACATGGATAAAGACAGTGAACTTGTGGTTAAATAAAGAGACAGACATAAGAGGGAAGTGGTGAACACATCCTTTATAGCTTTGGACCTCATGGTCCCATTCATTGCCAAAGGAGCTCAAAGAGGGGGGGAAATAACTAGGAGACCATGGGAAAATTTGCAACACCTGGAAATGATCAGATGCTCTGCTCCAGTCATAAAAAGGAAAGTTAAAGAACTACATAGGACCACATCATTTGGGCTTCCTCTTTGCTCAGGAAGGAAATGTTTATAGGAAAGGTGTGTTGAAATCGGCAGATAGATAATATTCAGATTAGTCTAGTATTTAAAAGTAGGAAATGGTTGTGTATACTGCTGGGAAAAAAAAATTAAGAACCCTGTCCTTGTGAACACTAAAGACTCCATAATTTCTGGGAAAACCTGTCTACTAATTAAACACTTACCCAGCAGGTAGTTGGAGAGAAACTAGGAAAAAAGTTCGACTACATTCTTTGAGGGTGCTCCGTCTCTGTTCTCTTGACAAAACAATATGTAACCCTGGGACAGCTTCACCTAGTTGAAAGCACATGCAGAAGGTTTTTGCAGAAAGTGTCTTGTTTAGTTATTTTAATTGTGACTATCTCTGTTTCGTGATGGCCTCAGAAGGCTAATCCTATGAGCATCTGCAAGAGGAACTGTGACAGGATAACTGAGCCAGGAGGAGGGTCGCTTAGCCTGCTTACTGTTCTGAAATGAGAAATCCCATTAGACAAAGTACAAACCTATACCTTGGCACTAAACATGGGCTTCAAAACTAACAACTTGTGGTCCGGGAGGTGGCGCAGTGGATAGATCATTGGACTCTCAAGCATGAAGTCCTGAGTTCAATCCCCAGCAGCACACATACTAGAGTGATGTCTGGTTCTTTCTCTCTCTTCTCCTTTCTCATAAATAAATAAATAAACAAACATAAAACTAACAACTTTGATTATTAAATATGGGTTAAAAATGATTTGAAGCTAGTTTGTTCCAAGCATGAAAATGGAACTATCCTGAGGCAAAATAAAGAAAGGATGGGATGGGGGGAGTGGAACGGCAGTGGTACACCGAGTTAAGAGCACATAGTACAAAGTGCAAGGATCAGCACAAGGATCCTGGTTCGAACTCCTGGCTCCCCACGTGTAGCGGGGGGGTGGGGGCTGTCATTTCACAAATGGTGAAGCAGGTCTGCAGGTGTCTATCTTCCTCTCTCCCTTTCTATCTCCCTCACCCCTCTCAATTTCTCTCTGTCCTATCCAATAAAAATGGAAAGGAAAAAAAAAAGGATGGGGTGGCATACATGAAATTCACAGTGAAATATCTTATTTCTTCTTAAGAATTTAACTATGGAAAGTGCATTTCCATTCCATTACTTAATCATCAGTGAAATTCAATGAGGTATGTATTATGATCTTTATTCTACAGAGGAGAAAATAAGTAAAGTTCAGTAACTGGTTCAAGGATAGGACACATGATTAGTCAGTGTTCAAGCTGGGATTCACACCCAGGCTTTGCCCTGCACA
The DNA here is from genome assembly GCF_950295315.1 of Erinaceus europaeus. Lineage (NCBI taxonomy): Eukaryota > Metazoa > Chordata > Mammalia > Eulipotyphla > Erinaceidae > Erinaceus > Erinaceus europaeus. The sequence goes on along the minus strand of NC_080179.1, from coordinate 16,291,172 downwards.
TCCCTCACTCTTAGGATCCATTTCCCCTGAGATAGTATCCCTCCTGAACATCTCTACTGGCTCCAAAGTCTTTATACAGCTTCTACAGCTTTGTGGCCTCCGCACTTCCCCTCTATTGAGTGAGACTGGGCCCAGCACTCCTTTAGGATTAGTGCTTTAAAGGTCGTGATCAAAGCCTAGTACAGAACTAGCAAAAGTTGGAGCAAAGTTGCCATGATCCCCTTGAAGTTGGAGGGTCCAGAAACTCCTCCTACAAAACCAGGGAGGCAGAGTCAGGCAAATGTCACCCAGACCCTTTCAAGGGTGTTTGCATAAGCAATCAGTGTGGCAGAAAACAAAACTTTGGATCTCTTTTAAGCTTTTAATGTCTGATATAATCTGGTGATGGTTTTTAAGAAGATTTCTTTTCTTCTTCTTCTTCTTCTTCTTTTTTTTTTTTTTTTTGAAGATTTAGTTATTTAATGAGGGAGACCAGAACACTATTTCACTCCACGACATGTGGTACTGGGGATCAAACCCAGGGTCCCGGGGAAGCAAACCCTGTGCCCCAACCTCTGAGGTGCCCCCCAACCCCATCACTTCTCTTGTTCTTTACTTTTGGAATAAAATATTTTAGAGTGAAATTAGACTTTAATTAAAACTCAAATGGTGGCACAACTCAAGCACACATATCCAAGATGCTCTAAAATGCAGTATCAAAAGAAAGAAATTCAAAAGTGTGCCAGAAATCTCATTATTAATGCACTTCCTTCTGGCTTTGTACTTCTGGAATCTCTAAACATCTGGTGGTTTTACCATCAGGAAATAGTGCAATGTCCATCTGTTAAATCAGGCTTTGACTTCATTCACCTGGGAGGACCAGCCAGATGTGGGTGCCCTGTACATTATTAATGATTTCAGTCTTCTCTTTGTACATGCCCTGGGAGGGCACAGTGTGGGGTACCCTCTATAAATCACTAAGAAGCGAAAAAGTCATATTTTACTTTATTTTCAGCATAATGAAGAAGCAGAACACTTTTTCCCCCCTAAAGGTCAGAGCAAATGTCATTAGCATTTATTGAATGAAGCCTTTGCTACACAAAAAATTTTTAATTGCTTTTTTTTTCTTTCACATGACAGAAAAGCCGTCACAAATATTACCTCAACACAAAAAATACGTGTTTCCTGATGCTCGGGCCATGGCTGTTAAGTAAATCGTGCAAAGATACGCCTGGACTCTCTCACTTGATGGCGGTCTGAGTGATCTTTACAGCTTACTTATAAATAGCTTCATAAGAAATTTCAGTTCACAATCTCTTCCTTTTCCCTCACAGTTATTAGTCATGGCTTTATGTGAGGATGTCCCTGTGACAAACCAGTGACGTCGGTCAGCGTCAGTGGCATGATGATGCAAGTGTGGTTTCTGTCCATTATGACACAGTCACCTTTGGCAAGTTTCTTAGACTCCCCATCCCTCATTTCCTCCTTTGTAAAGCACGGACAGTGCTAATAATTGCACCCACTTTACAGAGTTGTTTTTAGGATTAAATGGGATATAACTGTGCCTGAGATACCATAAAAATTTAGCCAAACTAGCTATTACTGGTTGGAACAGAGAGGAGAAGTAAGGTGGGGGGAGGGGACAGTAAAATGGGTCTCTGGTGAGATGGCACTGAAACCTTGGTAGTGGATGTGGTGACATACAAGCACATGTGTGTGGGTATGAAACTATACTCCTAAAATTTCATACTCTAAACGAACAGACATAAAATTAAAGTACTAAGACATTGTGAACAAATGACTTATAAAAAACGTCTCAGCAAAACTGAACAGAAGGGACCTATATTTCCCAAACTGTAGCCCACAGCACATGCAGAGCTTCTCCCATCAGTTAACACTGAACATGAGAGAGGTTTATTTATAGCAGCTGAAAAACCCAAATCGTGGTGGTGGGGTTAGATAGCATAATAGTTATGCAAAGAGACTCTCATGTCTGAGGCTCTAAAATCCCAGTTTCAATCCCCTGCACCACTATAAACCAGAGCTGAGCAGTGCTCTGGTAAAAAACCAAACCAAACCAAACTAAACCAAACCAAACCAAACCAAACCAAACCAAACCAAACCAAACCAAACCAAACCAAACCAAACCGAACCGAACCAAACCAAACTGAACCAAACCAAACCAAACCAACAGAAAACCCACCTGACACATCTTTATTATCATCCAAAGCCCAACATTTACCTTAGAGTTCACTCTGTGCTCTGTTCATTCATCTTTCTTTCCTCCCCAACTCTGGAACCATTGATCTTTTACTGTTTCAGTAGCTGGCTTTTCCTAGAATGTCAGAAAGATAAAATCATATAGTATGTAACCTTTAAAGACTGACTTCTTTCACTTAGTAGTATTCATTTATTTTTCCTTCATGTGTTTCATGTGTTTACTCCCTCCCTTCCTTCTACTTTCTTCCTTCCTTCCTTCCTTCCTTCCTTCCTCCCTCCCTCCCCCTCTCTCTTTCTTTCTTTCTTTCTTTCTTTCTTTCTTCTTTCATTCCTCCTTTTAAAAATATTTTATTTATTTTCTTATTTATTTAATAGAGTCAAAGAGAAATTGAGACAGAAGAGGAAGATAGAGAGGGAGAGAGACAGAGAGACACCTGCAGCCCTGCTTCACCACTCATGAAGCTTTCCCCCTGCAGGTGGGGACCAGGGGCTTTAACCCAGGTCCTTGTGCATTGTAATATGTGCACTCAACCAGGTATGCTGCCATCTGGCCTCTATTTCTCCTTTTTTAAAAAATATTTATTTATTTATTTTTCCTTTTGTTGCCCTTGTTGTTTTTTATTGTTGTTGTAGTTATTGTTGTTGTTATTGATGTCGTCGTTGTTAGATAGGACAGAGAGAAATGGAGAGAGGAGGGGAAGACAGAGAAGGAGAGAGAAAGATAGACACCTGCAGACCTGCTTCGCTGCCTGTGAAGTGACTCTCCTGCAGGTGGGGAGCCGGGGGGCTCAAACCGGGATTCTTACCTGGTGCTTGGGCTTCACACCACGTGCCCTTAACCCGTTGCACTACCGCTCGACCCCTTCTATTTCTCCTTTTACTAAGAGAGAGAGATAGAGATAGATAAAGAGGAAGAGAGATAAAGAGAAACCAGATCACTGCACTACTCAGCTCTGGCTTATGGTAGAGCTTGCAATTGAATCTGAGCCCTCAGATCCTCAGGCCTGAACATTTTTGCATAACCATTATGACAGCTCCCAAATCCATATTTATTTATTAGTGAAGGAGACAGGAGGAGAGGAAGATGATCAGAACACCACTCTTGGTACATGCGCTGCTCTTGGTACATGCAGGAATCAAACTCAAGACCTCACCCGTGAGAGTTCAATACTCTATCCATTGTGCCACCTTATATTTCTTCTTTTAAAAAATATTTTTTATGGTGGCAGCAGGAATGAACTGAGAACCACACAGACGAGTACCACCACTGCTGAGTGGTTTCCTGGGTCAATGTTTTCGTTGTTCTTATTTTAGAGAGAGGAGAAATAGCAGGGCACTGCACCACTATTCATGGAGCTCCCCCCAGTGTCATCTATAGAGCTCCCCTATGGTACTTGGGCTTGAACCCAGAGCCTTGTGCATACAAATGCGTGCACTCTACCTGCTGAGCTATCTTCCCGCCCAATGGCTTCTTCTTCTTTCTTTTTTTTTGTCTTCAGGGTTATCGCCGGGGCTTGGTGCCTGCACCACGAATCCACTGCTCCTGGAGACAATTTTTCCCCCCTTTTGTTGCCCTTGTTGTTTTATCATTGTTGTGATTATTATTGTTGTCATTGTTGTTGCTATCGTTGGATAGGACAGAGAGAAATCGAGATAGGAGGGGAGACAGAGGGGGAGAGAAAGATAGACACCTGCAGACCTGATTCACCACCTGTGAAACAACTCCCTTGCAGGTGGGGAACCGGGGGTTCCAACCAGGATCCTTACACCGGTCCTTGCGGTTCGCACCAAGTGTGCTTAACCCACTGCGCTACCGACTCCGACTCCTCTTCCTCTTCCTCTTCCTCTTCCTCTTCCTCTTCTCCTCCTCCTCCTCCTCCTCCTCCTTCCCCTTCCTCCTCCTCCTCCTCCTCCTCCTCCTCCTCCTCCTTCTTCTTCTTCTTCTTCTTCTTCTTCTTCTTCTTTTTAATAGAATTGGATGTTATTCCACTGTTTGATGTCATCTATTCACTTATGGAACCACATCTTTGTTGCTTCCAAGTTTTGACAATTGTGAATGAAACTTCTGGAAGCATTTGTGTAGACCTATGTTTTCAGTTCATTCTGAAGAGTGTGATAGCTGGGTCACATCAAAAGAATATACTTAGCATTGTATGAACCCACCAAGCTGGCTGTATCATTTTCCTTTCCACCCTGCTATAAATGAGAGTCCTACACAATTTTGCTGTGAAATTATACCTGCTCTAAAAAAAATAACAGTAACAACAAAAAAGAAAACCACCGAAAAACATAAAGCTGACCAAAAGCTTTTTTAAAAAAATTGATTTGTTATCTTTATTTATTTATTGGATAAAGGTATCCAGAAATTAAGAGGGGGGGATAGAGAGGGAGAGAGACAGAGAGACACCTGCAACACTACTTCACCATTTTATTTTAGTTATATTCCCAGGCATCGATGACTTTTGTAATCTTTGCTTAAGCTAACATGGAGGTGTACTAGAAATATCGTCTGGGAAGATGGTGTCAGAGTGGTGACTAGAACTTCAATAGAATGGTTGGTTGTAAAGTCTCCTTATGTGTCCTCCTAGCTCCATAATTACTGATCATCAGCCCATCTAGCACATAGTAGTTAGAGAAAGATCTCTTAAATAATTCTTATTCTACCACTTAAAACTTTTCAAAGACTTCTGTTACACTCTGGAAGAGCCAAATTAATTAGCTTTACATGATCTGGTTCCAATGTGACTTGTCTCCACACTGTTCCCCTACCCTCCATGTCTTAGCCATCATCACACTGATCTTCTGTGGTTCTTGGGAACTTTTTCCTACTGTTCCTCATTCCTGGAAAATTTTGGCATTTCTCATCTTTCAGGTTCTGGCCAGAGAGCTCTGTTTGACTACTATTGCTCTCACTTATTTTCTTCACACCATGCATCACTGTTTGTATTTATTTATTTATTTATTCATTCATTTACTGGTTCTTCCCACAGATGGGTATCTACAAACCAGCAGGCATAACATACCTATGTATGGTTGGTGCCAAGCATAGTAGTGGGTGTTTCATAAATTTGTGGAATGGATGAGTGGGTTTGTGAATGAAAGGAGACAGAAAAGGAGACTGAGAATTTGATAGACCAAAATTCAGAACTTAGAGCTTTAGGAAATCATCAACAGATACGAGGAATGAAGAAATGTGGGCCTATCTTGATAGTGACCTTGAATGAATTAGCACTTACACTGAAAATCAACCCACTGAACAAACCCAGAGAAGAAAGTAGCAACATTAATAGTCTTCACAGGGTTGTGGAGTGGTTCAACTGACTAATTATTGTGTAGTACATCTAGATATGTTTATTCATCATCGGTTTCATGATGAAAATCTCAGTGCTTTGAAAAGTTATGGAACTGGGGCCTGAATGTCTTATGCTAAATTTCTTTTAGCCCTGTCTGAGCCTCAAGGGCCCAAAGGCTATGACAAAAAAGCATTCTGCATTGAACATTTGCACGCTTGATGTAGTCTATGGCAGTTGCTAAGGCAGGAAGTCAGAGGTCATGAGCACTGTGAGAATCATGTGCAGATCTTTGCAGCACTTCCTGCTGTAATTGAACTGTCCTCTTCTGATCCTTCAGGTGCTATCAGGATGGTTTTCTGCAGACTTCTAGTAAACTCCCCAAGGCCCAAAGACACTTTCTCAGTGTTACAATCCTTATTTCAAGTAAAGCTAAATGCTTGACCTCCTGAGTGTTTTAATAAGTTTAAAGAAAAAGAAAATTCTGAGTTGTGAGTGCCCTAACTCTCACCAAACATAAAGAAATAGATCTCTATAGATATATCTTGTTAAGGTAAATGAGATGTATAATATTCAGTGTTAGAAATGAGAAGTGGAAATTTGGTTTCCAACTTAAAGCCACAACATATTTGTGGTTTTAATTTTTTTCTTGTAACTATTCTTTTTTAAAATTTGTATTTATTTATTTATTTATTTTTTATAAAAGGGAAACATTGACAAAACCATAGGATAAGAGGGGTACAACTCCACACAATTCCCACCACCAGAACTCCATATCCCATCCCCTCCCCTGATAGCTTTCCTATTCTTTGACCTTCTGGGAGTATGGACCCAAGGTCATTGTGGGATGCAGAAGGTGGAAGGTCTGGCTTCTGTAATTTCTTCCCTGCTGAACATGGGCATTGACAGGTCGATCCATACTCCCAGCCTGCCTCTCTCTTTCCCTCATCCTTTTGAAAGACTGGTGAGATGAAATTATTGTTCTTCTAAAGAAATAGTGTGAGCACATGGGTCCATCTGGAAATAATTTTGGGGGGGATATAGGGCTAAAATGGCTGAATGTGGTGGGCCTATGTTACCTTTGCCTGTAGTAACAGCAAGCCTAAACTTATACATGGAACAATCTTCACTGAAGCAGAGCTGAATCCCAGATGAACAAATATCACAGCAAGGGACAAACGGTTATCATCTAGGTGTTGACATAGAGATACTTCCTGTGTGTGACTGTAAGGTGTAGAAATTTAATCTGGTAAGCAGGAGGATCAGTTGAACTGAACTCTTGACACCCCAATTCTATTGCATTTCTACACATATACCATTTTACTGACTAGCAAGAAACTATGTGCTATTAACTAGAAAGAAGTCATAACAGATACCACCCTGCCTACCTCTACAACCTTGCTGAAAATAGTCTTAGTAGATGTTGTATATTGGAATTCAGTCTCCATACTAACAAACCTTGGGGGATTCCAGGAAAAGAGCTCTACCAGCAGATACTGCTGCCAATTAGCAATATTTGGCAAGAGTGCTAATTTCTGCAGAAAAACACACCCTACATTTGCTTGACTGCTATCAAACAACACTTTTTTAGCCAGAAAATACGCTGTAGTTCTTCCAAATCAGCTAGTAAGTAGTCTCCACTCTGTCCCACTTCTTTGTCTGTCAGACATTGCATATCAGTATTTGGGATTGAAACCACAGTCTTGTTGAAATCTGAAGTCCCACCAACGGCAATTGAATACTTGCAAATTTGAAGCCCTTGTCCTTGCCTAGACTGACTTGACCTTAGTCTTATTGAATCTTCTAGATATTTGTCAACAACTGGTTTTGGCACACACCCTTGAACCAGGTTCTTGTGGAGCACCAAACATAATAAGACAGAAAGAATGACCTGCGCTGATGGGTCAGGACAATCTGGAGGAAAGCCCAAGTTCTATAGTGCTGTGTACATTTCTTAAAGAAGACTTCAAAGCAATGGTCCTAATGATGCTCAGAGAAATGAGAAGGTTAATGAAAGAGAAAAGCAACAAAGGGTGGGAGAGATAGTATAATGGTTATGCAAAGATACTCACATACCTGAGGCTCTAAAATTTCAGGTCCAGTGCCCTGTACCAAGACCACAGGGAAAGAATGGGCATATACATAAAAAAGTCAGCCCATATCTGTGACCTTGGGAGAACTACTGCAGTTTCCAATGGAGGGGATGAGAATACAGAACTCTGGTGATGGGAACACTGTGGAATTATATCTTGTTATCTCATAATTTTGTAAATAAATATTATTAAATCACTAATAAAATAAAATAAAGAAAAGGAGCTTAGGACTACTGTTTAGAGCTATAGAAGCCACAGGCTTTTGAGTGATCCCCAGAGGGCCATCTAGGGGGACAAGGGAATGAAACATTGTACCCTTGTGGCAGCCAGAAGTCATTCAAACTTAAAGGTGTCGCAGCTGCCACAGAGACCCTGGTGAATGGGACCCAATAGCCCTGCAGTAGAGAAGGATGACTTGCAGCTCATAGCAGAGTTCCCACTTTCAGGAATCAGTTGCAGAAAGAAGAAGATCTGGGGGGCCAGGCAGTGATGAATCTGGTTAAGTGCTCATATCAGTGTGTGCAAGGACCCAGGGTCAAGCCCCTGGTCCCCACCTGCAGGGGGAAAGCTCTGTGAGTGGTGAAGCAGGGCTGCAGGTGTCTCTCTGTCTCTCTCCCTCTCTATCTCTCCATCCCTTTCAATTCCTCTCTGTCTCTATCCAATAATAAATAAATAAAATATTTTAAAAAGGGGGGATCTGGGACCCTGCCTTCCCACCAAGACTAGGATTCTATTTAAGAAACATCAGGTGACATAATACTCTGTTATTTTTCTCAATACTCCTCCCCTTCTCCTCCCAACTCACATACAGAGAAGAACCCAGCACTACCTGCTGGCCAACATCAGAAACCAAAAATGATGGATAAAACTAGGAAAAACCTAACAACAAAAAATCAAAATCCTTTAATGATGCAGATGCAGAAGAGAATTTTAGGAACTACATTGTAAGGATGTTTGAAGAAATACAAAGCTCTCAGTGTAATACGGAGAAATAGTTTAAGAAATCTTTGTTAAGCACAGAAAATTAGAAATTTCTCTAATGACAAGTTCCTTGTAGAATATTTTCATTCTTTTTTTATAAATATTTATTTTATTTATTTATTCCCTTTTGTTGCCCTTGTTGTTTTATTGTTGTAGTTATTATTGTTGTTGTTGTTGGATAGGACAGAGAGAAATGGAGAGAGGAGGGGAAGACAGAGAGGAGGAGAGAAAGACAGACACCTGCAGACCTGCTTCACCGCCTGTGAAGCGACTCCCCTGCAGGTGGGGAGCCGGGGTTCGAACCGGGATCCTTATGCCGGTCCTTGTGCTTTGCGCCACCTGCGCTTCACCCGCTGTGCTACAGCCCGACTCCCAGAATATTTTCATTCTTATTGGGCTCGATATTTTAGACTAGAACTCTGAAAAGAAGGAAATTATGATTTTATCAAATCAAGGTTATATTTATGGAGAGAAAGATGGGACATAAGTATTGAAAGGTCATTGCTTAAAAATAAGTGGGATTATTTGATATAACTTTCTGCTTTAATTATTCTTAAAAATTTTTTTTATTATCTTTATTTATTGGATAGAGACTGTCAGAAATTGAGAGGGAAGGGAGGGATAGAGAGGGTGAGAGACAGAGAGACACCTGCAGCCCTGCTTCACCACTTGTGAAGCTTTCCCCCTGCCGGTGGGGACTGGGGGCTCGAACCTGGGCCTTGCACATTGTAACGTGTGCACTCAAGCAGGTAAGCCACCACCCAGCCCTGCTTTAATTATTCTTTATCACCTTAGGAACACAACTGGTCACTAAGTGCGTAATGCTGAGCTTCTTTTTCTTGATCTTGCCAGAGTGTATCCAAAGGAGAAAATCTTTCATTATTCCCACCTCTGTTGGATGCTGTCTGGGACAGGTAGAGAAATGGATTTCCTGTGCTGAGCTACAAGTGGAGACGACATCCTGCTGTGGGGACCTTGAGACATGACCCTGTGCGGTAAGTGAGCACTGGTTACACGGGCTGCCGACTCTGACGGCTTCCTTTTCTGTGTGGGACCCTCACCTGGGCCTTGAAGGTAGGCTTGCATTTAGGCATGGAGGAAGAGACTTGTTCTTTCCTCCCTAGTGCACATTTTCTCTCTTTGGTTTTGTGACAGCCCAGTCTAAGTCAAGTGATAGACTAGATACTCCTATATACTCTGTTTACTCAAGTCCTTGAGTTAGCAGGCAATAAAGGCGTTTCAGTTTACTATGGACTAGGGATTCTAACATGCACATTTCAGTTTTGTTCTCTGATTTTATGATTACCTCAGAGATGGATTTGGGCATGCTGTATTTAATTTTTTTTTTGTCTGGACCTGAATGATAATTTGATTTGTATCTGGTGCATATAAAATATGGCTCTTCAGGTCACTATGTTCACTTTCTCGCAAATTAAGTGGATGAACTTTTGGTCTGACATTGTTTTTAATTCCTAGGAGGTTCCCCCCCTCCCCCATTTCCTTAGTTGCTATGACTTGGAGAATGACATAGTCAGATCTGTGAGCTAGTGTTATCTGAAGTGCTCTGATGGCTTTTGAAAGTACAGCTAAGTTTCTTTTCTCAATTATTGACAAAAATCAAGGAAATACACTTGTAGTGTTTCTCTCTCTCTCTCTCTCTCTCTCTGAAGTCTAAAGGTCAGGTAGACAAGATTTCATTCAAATTAAAACTTATTGGAGTAGAAGAAGCATCCTCCCATAATTCTTTTTTAAAAATATTTTAAAAATTATATTTATTTTCCCTTTTTTTTTTCTCTCTGTTTTTGCCCTTGTTTTTATTGTTGCTGTTGTTATTGATGTCGTTGTTGGACAGGACAGAGAGAAATGGAGAGAGGAGGGGAAAACAGAGAGGGGAAGAGAAAGATAGACACCCGTAGACCTGCTTAACCGCCTGTGAAGCGACTCCCCTGTCGGGGGCTCGAACTGGAATCCTTACGCTGGTTCTTGTGCTTTGAGCGCCACCTGTGCTTAACCGCTGCGCTACCGCCCGACTCCCCCTCCCATAATTCTATAATCTTGTAAACCATTTTCAATCTTTAATAAAACGTTAAAAAAGTTATTGGAGTAGAACTTATTGGGTAGAGAATGATAATTAAAATTATTTTATTTATTCAGTATTCTTGAATAGAGAGAAAGAAACTGAGAGAGAAGGGGGAGACAGAAAGGTAGAGAGAGGGGGCCAAGTGGTGGCGCACTGGGTTAAGTACACATGGCGCGAAGCACAAGGACCAGTGTAAGGATCCTGGCTTGTGCCCCCGGCTCCCCACCTGCAGGGGGGTCGCTTCACAAGCGGTGAAGCAGATTTGCAGGTGTCTATCTTTTTCTCCCCCTCTGTCTTCCTTTCCTCTCTCCATTTCTCTGTCCTCTCCAACAACAATAACAGCAATATCAACAAGGATTAACAAGGGCAACAAAAGGGAAAAAGACAACCTCCAGGAGCAGTGGATTCATAGTGCAGGTACTGAGCCCCAGCAATAACCCTGGAGCCCCTCCCCCCCCCCAAAAAAAAAAAAAAAAAGGAAAGAAACGTAGAGAGAAAGACACCACGAGCAGCATTGCTTCATCACTCTGGAAACCTTCCCCCTGTGGGTGAGGACTGGGAGCTTGAACGCAGGATCCGTCCTTACACTTTATACAGTCCTTGTGCATTGTAATATGTATACTCTACCAGGTATGCCGCAGCCTGCCCCGCCCCCAATCATGTTTTTATCCAGTTAACTGTATTTTCTAACATGAAATTGAGTTGATCTCTTAGTGGGCTTTCTTTTAAATATATTTATTTATTTACTTATCTTTATAACAAAGGAAGAAATAGGGGGCAAGGGAGGGCGGGAGAGAAGAAGGGAGGGAGAGAGAGAAAGAGAGAAAGAGAGAGAAAGGTTTTCAGTCTGCGCTACCACTTGTGAAACCCCCCTCCTGCAGGTAGGGACTGGCTGCTTGATTTTGGTTCCTCACACATGGTAGCTTGTGTTCTTTACTGGTTTCACCACCATCTAGCCCCCTCTTTTAGGCTCTCTAAAGGCAAAACATTTGCTAAACCTTCTATTCAGAGTAATATTTGTGATAACTGTATGCATGCGACTGTAAAATATAGTAATATATTTCTGTTTTCCCCTTCATTTGCATATGTAACAGCATCTATTTTACTGCTAAGAATCTGATATATATATATATATATATATATATATATATTTTTTTTTTTTTTTGCTATGGGAACTAATTTCTTGTATCTTCTTTGAAGATTCTTGTAGGTCGTTCATCTCCTATAGTAAAACTGATTGGTAAGTTTTTCATTTTTATTCAATTGGACAAAAATATGAACCTTTAGGGGGGTCGGGCGGTGGCGCAGTGGGTTAAGCGCATGTGGCGCAAAGCGCAGGAACCGGCGTAAGGATCCCGGTTCGAGCCCCCGGCTCCCCACCTGCAGGGGAGTCGCTTCACAGGCGGCGAAGCAGGTCTGCAGGTGTCTATCTTTCTCTCCCCTTCTCTGTCTTCCCCTCCTCTCTCCATTTCTCTCTGTCTTATCCAACAACGAATTGCGTCAACAAGGGCAATAATAATAACCACAACGAAGCTACAACAAGGGCAACAAAAGGGGGGGGAAAATGGCCTCCAGGAGCGGTGGATTCATGGTGCAGGCACCGAGCCCAGCAATAACCCTGGAGGAGGAAGAAAAAAAAAAAAAAGAACCTTTAGAACGGATTTCTGTGTGAAAACATTTCTGAATAAAATATGTCAATTGTAATAGTTATTGAGGCAAAAACTGCAGGTGTCTCACTACTCCAGTCCGTCAGTTCAATCTGAGCATTCTTACTGTCATGCCTCTTCTCTCCTCTGTAACCTTGATAGATCACCCCTATAAATATCTCTTGGGGTGCAAAGTAATTTAATCTGTGGATCTGTATATTACCTCCTCATGAACACCCTATCAGTTGTGCCAGAGTGCTTTCATGATATGCACTGAACTGAAACCATCAAACTTATTTCACTGAGGATTGTTAGGCCGGAATCTTTAGTCTCAATTCTGTCATTAAATTTTGCTAAAAGGTTGTTCACTTATGCATGGAAGGAAAAAGTTAAGTTCGTGACTTGGCTTCAAAAGACTGTCTGCTTATAAACCTAGATAACTACTGGGGACTGGAGAATTCATGAGTTTTATCTTGAAGTTGAGCTAATTAGAATCCAGTCTAGAGTTCCACATTATGGCTTCACTTCTACCACTTTCTGAGTGATCTTGGAACTTTATGAAAACCTAGTGCACCCTCTACACTCTAACATAATGGTAAATCCCAAAATGCTTCCTATTTTACCAGTTCTCTTATACTTTCTTTCCTCTATTATAACTCATTGTCAGGGTCCTTAGTCTACAGTTCTAGAATAAATAGGATATTTTGAATTATAAATATGACAGACAATCCAAAATTACACAGTTAATAAAAAAACAGATAATTTAAATAATTTTTCTTGATCTCTGTTCACTAAGGAGTTTGAGAGAGGTTATTAGGTCTTGTTGGAAGAGCTGATTATTTTCCAATATGTAACATTGGGCCTTTAAAAAGATTCTCTGATCTCAGATCTTTGTGCGTGCCAAATGGAGACGACAGTATATTCTCTATATCGAAGGTTGTTAAAATAAGTTGAGAAATGTGAAAGTACTATTCAAAATTAAAAGAGCACTATACACAAATACACAGGTTCTCAGCTCTCAGAGGACTTCAAGTTGGATATTTTATCTTTCCTAATTTTGATATACTATTGTGTGTTATATGAGATACCATGACTCATGAAAAAAATCATTATATCATATGGTATGCAGAATACGTATTTTTGTTGTACAGGCATTACATATAGGGGAGGATAAAGTAGTTTGGGTAGCTACTAAATCTTCCATAAGTTTCTATTAAATGCTTGCTCTATTTCTGTTTATGTAAGCTTTTGGTAATAATTTGTATAAGTGATGTTATAAATTACTCTGTATAACTCTGGCAAATATTTATTTTAAATACAAAGTAGTTCAATTTTCTGTGATGAAAAGAGTAATTAATTCAACCACAAAATCTCTCTTACTCTTTAGTGGTAAAACTGGCTAGCTGTAAACCAAGACATCTGGTTTTATTACATAGTGTCCAACAATAAATTTAGCTTTAATATAAATGGCAAAATTCTGTTAGTAATTTTATCCTCATACTTAAAGGCTCTGTAAATTTGTTATCTTTCATTACCAGCAGAGGGAGCCCTGTGAACTAAATCATGGCTCGTCGGCCTTGCTAATTCTTTTGTGTTTACACATTTACTCATGATAAAGAAATAGAAACTCCTAACGTATTAATGGAAAGTCATCATTCTTGGATTACACCACAGATTAATGTTTAATTCCAGATTACTTATTATAACAAACTATAATAGGCTAGAACTATCTTTACTCACCATATTGAAGCATCAACTGTGAACTTGCACAACTGAATAGAGTTGATATGAGAATGCACCATTTACCTCACAGGATGACAGAAATAATGCACTCTTCAAAAAAGGATTAAAAAAATTTATTTATTTATTCCCTTTTGTTGCCCTTGTTTTTTTTATTGTTGTAGTTATTATTGTTGTCGTCACTGTTGGATAGGACAGAGAGAAATGGAGAGAGGAGGGGAAGACAGAGAGGGGGAGAGAAAGACAAGACACCTGAAGACCTGCTTCACTGCTTGTGAAGCGACTCCCCTGCAGGTGGGGAGCCAGGGGCTTGAACCAGGATCCTTAAACTGGTCCTTGCACTTTGCTCCACGTGCACTTAACCTGCTGTGCTACTGCACGACTCCCCAAAATAGGATTTTATCAAATACAGGGCACCAGTATTCTGAATTGCTGTTATTGAGTACATTAACACTTTTTGAGAATTGGGAAAAACATGTACGTGTTATATAATCAGATTTTGTTATCTTAATTGTATTATTTATTTTAATAGAATAAACTACAGTGATGTAAATAAAAAAATATATTAAGCACCACACTTGTGATTCAGCAAAAAGCTTATTTATGGTATCTCATTGAAAAATAGGTTTTCTAAGCTTGAGGAAAAACAGCCTGCTTGTCAGAAAGCACATCCTCATTGCTCTATTTCCACTCAGTGTAGTTCTGTATTCTTTGCACCTGTGACCAAAAGACCCTGTCAAAAACTGAAACTGTAATAACTAATTTTGAAATAGCATGACAAACCTCACTAAAATCTTCTTTTAATATTGGCATAACTACTAACCTAATAACAAAATTCCGCCTTATTTGGCATCAAGTAATATACAAACACAAATCTGTGCTTTCAAATTGTTTATCTAGGAAAGTTGGAAATTCAGCTGTGGTTGTCATGTTAAGCAATTCACATTTGTTATTAAGGAATTCACTTCAGCATGCTTTGTGGAGTACCTTCTTTTTATTTATTTATTTATTTATTTATTTATTTATTTATTTATTTTAAAAAGGAGACATTAACAAAACCATAGGATAGGAGGGGTACAACTCCACACAATTCCCACCACCAGATCTCTATATCCCATCCCCTCTCCTGATAGCTTTCCCATTCTCTCTCTCTGGGAGTATGGACCCAAGGTTATTGTGGGTTGCAGAAGGTGGAAGGTCTGGCTTCTGTAATTGCTTCCCTGCTGAACATGGGCGTTGACAGGTTGATCCATACTCCCAGTCTGCTTCTCTCTTTCCCTAGTAGGGTGGGTCTCTGGGGAATCGGAGCTCCAGGACACACTGGTGGGGTTGTCTGTCCAGGGAAGTCTGGTTGGCATCCTGCAGGCATCTGGAACCTGGTGGCTGAAAAGAGAGTTAACATACAAAGCCAAACAAATTATTGAACAATTATGGACCTAAATGCTGGAATAGTTCACATGAAGTGTTGGGGGGGGGGTGCTACTCACTGCAGACTATTGTGTACTTTTGCTTTCAGGTCTATATTTTGCCCTAATTTGTAGATACGTGTGAACATATGCTCTATCTCAGGGGACCTGGTCTATATCTAGGTTTTGGGACTTTGTTAGGAAGTGGAATCCACCCGGAATGGAATTAGAGAATACTATGAAAGGAAAGGTCTCAGCTGAGTAATGAAGCTGAAGGGTTGTCATTTGTGGAGTACCTTCTATGAGCCAAGTTCTGTGCTCAGTACAGACGTACAAATGTGAATGAGAAAGCCTTCCTGCTCATAATCAAGAGTCCAGGGCAGACAAGCAAGCTAATGACTACAGTGCAAAGTGTGTACAATAATAAAGGCGACATTTTACTGGGCTTTAAGATTAACAAAACCAGGCAACATATGTCATCTTTTTTTATTACTTTTTTTAATTAATTTAATTCTGAACGACAAGTCCATTAGATAAAAAGGGTAAAATTCCACACAATTCCCACCACCAGAGTTCTGCATTCCATCTCATCCACTGGAAGCTTTCCTATTCTTTTTCCCTCTGGGAGTATGGACCCAGGATTGTTATCGGATACAGAAGGTGGAAGGTCTGGTTTCTGTACTTGCTTCTCTGTTGGACCTGGGCGTTGGCAGGTTGAGCCATACTCCCAGCCTGTCTCTATCTTTCGCTAGTGGGGCAGGGCTCTGGGGAGATGGGGTTCCAGGACACATCAGTGAAGCTGTCTGCCCAGGGAAGTCAGGTTGGTATCATGGTAGCATCTGCAGCTTTGTGGCTGAAAAAGCATTATGATATAAAGCAGAACAAATTGTTTAATAATCAGGAGCCTAAAGGTCAGAATATAGCAGATGGGATTTTGGGAAAAGCCAGGAAGTCTATTTTAAGTCTATGTAAGCTCTATAACCCCCATACCCAACACAGTGTTTTACATATAATTAGTGTTCAGTAAGCATATATTGAAATCATTGAGGATTATCAAATGCATTAGCAAGGCTGCTTCTTATGAATTAAGTAGCTTTCTACTACTTCTTCCCACCATTCCAGTCCTCTTTTCCCTTGTTCTCACACTTGCAAGGTAGTTATTCTTTCCTCTGAGACAAGATAGCAGTTGGGCCACATAGTGACTAATGCTTGATTTGCTACCCCTCGGGGTTTTATCTATTTATTTTGCTACTCTCTGTGCTGACAAAACTTGGGAAGACATCGTATGTGTGTAGCAATAACAAGCCTACAGATTTAGCCAGGCCAGAAATGCTGGGCTCTTGAGTGCTGCATCGACTTATCCTGTCCTTAGGACACCACTCCCTACTCCTGTTTTTTCAAGGTATATCTCAATATGGGAAAGAAATAAGGTTCACAAATGGTAGAATGTGGATGTGAACTTTGACATTAACTTGCTGCTCTCAGAGGGGCTGCACTATATTGGCAATTTTACAGGCAATTTAAATTAGGAGTGAAAATACTTTCTTAGGAGAGATGGTCTGCTCTCTCCAGGAACATTGTCAGTTAATTTTGGTGAATAAGATATATACAAGCTTTTAGTTCAAAAAATATTTAAATTACAGAATAGTAGAATAGGTAAGATATTTAGGTCACAGAAGTACAGACAAGGGGGTCAGGCGGTAGAGCAGTGGGTTAAGTGCATGTGGCCCAAAGCGCAAGGACCGGCATGAGGATCCCGGCTCCCCACCTGCAGGGGAGTCATTTCACAGGTGGTGAAGCAGGTCTGCAGGTGTCTGTCTTTCTCTCCTCCTCTCTGCCGTCCCCTCCTCTCTCCATTTCTCTCTGTCCTATCCAACAACAAACGACATCAACATCATCATCAACAATAATAGCCACAACAAGGCTACAACAACAAGGGCAACAAAAGGGGGGAAAATGGCCTCCAGGAGCAGTGGATTCATGGTGCAGGAACTGAGCCCCAGCAATAACCCTGGAGGAAAAAAAAAAAGTACAGAGATAAAGCAACAACTGAGAGTGCCCTGTAATCAACATGCTTCTTTCAGAAGCTAGGGAACCAAGGCTTCACTTTCTGTAATAGGCAAAACACCTTAAGTTGTATCTTCTGATTCTCCATAGATCCCAAAGCACTCCCCAGACCTAGTCCACAGCGCAGTCCGCTGTGGAATGTTCAGCAGCTTTGTTTTCCCAACTAGACTCATTAGCAGCACCAGGTGGTAATAACTATCCAACTGATTGCTGCTAGTTAAAAAGCAAAACAAAACAAAAGAAAAAACTGCTGAAGGTCACCATGGACTCTTTCCCTCATTCTCTCTGCTTCATCTCTGACCCAGTATGTTTCATCGGCAAAATAATTATGCACGGCAGGAAGTTGCCACACAACAGAGAAAGATCACTGTGTACTAGGGATTATATGGGGTCTTGGATCAACTCCTTTTTATTCTTTGAAGAATAAATTGAAAAATATGGTTTTCCTCACCATAGCACAATGGATTCTATGTATTTTCAGTTTTTCTCTTTCCTATTTATTTCATTATTAAAGATGTGTTGAGAGAAATTATTTAGCAATTTGAGAGAAAGTGACAGGTTTCAATTCAATCACGAAGACTCCAGAAACAAAAATATCTCCGGGGTCCGTTCAAGCTAACTAGAATAAATAATGGGACATTTTATTCATTTATTTGGTTATTTTCTAGAAAGGATATTTAAAAAATGTCTTTTTCTACTCGCTCTCTATTGGTACTCATCTGAAAGAAATAGGAGGTTGTACATGAAAATAACACAGTTCACCATTTTCTATCCAGGAGAAATTTTTAGACAACTAAATTTTGTTATTTATTTACTTGCTTATTTATTTTTTGAGGGAGGTAAGGGGAAAGAAATCTGCGGATATATATAACGTAACTTTTTACTACCTTCCAAAGAAAATGTAGTCTGTCAAACCCTAGACCTTTTTACTTTTTAAAAAATTTTATTAGTGACTTAATAATGATTTACAAGATTATAAGATTACAGGGTTCTAGTTCTACACGGCACCCACCACCAAAGTTCTGGGACTACCCCTCCATGATAACCACCATAGTTCTTACAAAGCCTAGGTCTCAATTCATAGTGCAGTAGTCAACAGTTACATGTGGCTTGAAATGTGATGAGTTCAAATGGAGATCTATTGAAGCCTAAAATAAAACAACCCAAATGAAGTATACAATATACAATTTAACTGTGGGGCAGGGGTAGATAGCATAATGGTTATGCAAAGAAGACTCTCATGCCTGAGGCTCCAAAGTCCCAGGTTCACCACCACAAGCCAGAGCTGAGCAGTGTTCTGGTAAAATGATAATAATAAAATAACAATAAAAATTTCAACAATATGAACAACATTCGATAAAAACTTTATTCCTGGGAAATCTAGGTCAAGAAAGTCATCCTGGGGCTCAGGCAGCGAGTTAAGCGCATGTGGCACAAAGCGCAAGGACCAGTTTAAGCCCCTGGCTCCCCACCTGCAGGGAGTCGCCTCACAGGCGGTGAAGCAGGGCTGCAGGTGTCTGTCTTTCTCTCCCCCTCTCTGTCTTCCCTTCCTCTCTCCATTTCTCTCTGTGTCCTATCCAACAACGAATGACATCAACATCAACAACAACAATAATAACCACAACAAGACTACAAGAAGGGCAACAAAAGGGGGGGAAAGGCCTCCAGGAGCAGTGGATTCATGGTACAGGCACTGAGCCCCAGTAATAACCCTGGAGGCAAAAAAAAAAAAAAGAAAGTCATCCTAAGTAAACAAGGGAATCTCTTTTATGCCGCATGCTGCTCACCTAGATGCATATGTGTATGTCTGTGGTTGTCAGAAAAGTCAGGACACATTTTGCATAGAAAAGCAGAAAAATACATGCTGACTTTTCCAACAACCCAATATGTATTAGTGAAAAATTAAAAACAACTTATATGTCAAAACCGTTGCTGAATAATTTATGGTAGAGTCTCATTGTGGAATGCAGATACTAAAATGACGAGTGTAAGGAAACCCATAAGAGTTTGTAATAATATGAGAGAATTTCTATTATCTGTATGCCTTTATATTGTTAAGTGACCCCTGAAATATGTATTATTTGCATAATGTCATAACAATAAATATGCATAAAAGCAAGCTAGAAGGAAATACTGGGCCCATATAACTAATAATGCTTAGATTGTGGGCTACTGGAGAATTTTTCCTCTTGCTTTTATTTTTCATACTTAGTAATTTTTTCACTAAAGTACTTTGTGAACAGTCCAATAAATCCTATTTTAAGTTCACCTTGATGGACAGAGACAGAGAGAAGTTGAGAGGATAGGGGAGATAGAACAGGAAAGAGAGAGAGATACCTGCAGCCCTGCCTCACCACTCCTGAAGCTCTTTTCCCTTGCAGTGGGGAGCACTCCCAGAGGGATAAAGAATAGGAAAGCTGTCAGGGGAGGGGATACGGAGCTCTGGTGTGGGAATTGTGTGGGGTTGTACCCCTCTTACCCTATGGTTTTGTCAATGTTTCCTTTTTACAAATAAATAAAAAACAATTAGGAAACAAACAAACAAACAAAGGATTGCTTTACCACTCGCAAAGCTTTTCCCCTGCCAGGTCCTTTTGAACCCGGGTCCTTGATCATTGTAACATATGCACTCAAGCAGGTATGCCACTATCAGCCCCCTGACTATTCTTTTATTCAGTTGATTACAACCTTTGAACTCTGAAGTTTTCTCCAGAACCTAAAGTCTGGAAAAAAGAAAATTCTTGCTTCTTTCTGAAGTGATTTTTTTTTTTTTTTTTAAACCAGAGCACTGCTCAGCTTTGGTTTATAGTGGTGCTGGGGACTGAACCTGGGACTTTGGAGCCTCAGGCATGAGAGTCTCTTTGCAGAACCATAATGTTATCTACTCACCACTTGAACTTTTGTGAATATGGTTCCTCCTTGCTGCTAACTTGCCATCTGTTTGCAAATTACGTTCAGTTTCCTCTTTTCCTAATAAATCTTTCCTTGGTCTTGCTTCTCTGTGCCCTCAGCAGGTTGTCATCTTTCTCCTCCCCTTTATTATCATTATTTTTTTAAAGAATTTGTTGAGGGGAGAGAGAGGAGAGAGAACGAGAGAGAGAGAGAGAGAACCAAAGCAGCATTTTGGCACATGTGAGGCCTAGAATTGAACTTGGGACCTCTTGCCTGAGAGTCCAAACTCTATCCACTATGCTACCTCCCAGGTCACTCCCCTTTGTTATCTGAAACCTCCATTTTCTTCCCCACTTGGCAGTCTAGGTGGTATTGCTATTCCCCTAGTAAAGTAGCCCTCTGGAATACTTACTATCTGCTCTTATCAACACCAGTGACCCATTTTTTTGCAGTTTGTACTAGAATTCCAGACTAGACACTTCATGAAGCTTTCCCCTTGCAGGTGGGGACTGGGGGCTTGAACCCTGATCCTTGATCATAGTAATACATGCATTTAACCAGGTACATCACCATCTGGTCCCTGGCTTAACTTTTTTTTTTTTCTCTTTTACATTCGTGTGTTCAGTTCTTTATATTCTTTTTTTTCTTTAAATATTTATTTCCTTTTGTTGCCCTTGTTTTTATTATTGTAGTTATTATTCTTGTCGTCACTTTTGGATAGGACAGAGAGAAATGGAGAGAGGAGGGGAAGACAGAGATGGGGAGAGAAAGATAGACACCTGCAGACCTGCTTCACTGCCTGTGAAGTGACTTCCCTGCAGGTGGGGAACCAGGGGCTTGAACCGGGATCCTTAACACCGGTCCTTGTGCTTTGAGCCACCTGCGCTTAACCTGCTGCACTACCACCCGACTCCCAGTTCTTTATATTCTGCATATTAGTGAAATCATTCTGTAGTATTCCTTTACCTCTTTACTTATTTCATTTAGTTATTTGATACAGACAGAGAGAAATTGAGGGGAGGAGGAAGATAGAGAGGGAGAACGAAAGAGAA
Source organism: Erinaceus europaeus (assembly GCF_950295315.1). Classification (NCBI taxonomy): domain Eukaryota; kingdom Metazoa; phylum Chordata; class Mammalia; order Eulipotyphla; family Erinaceidae; genus Erinaceus; species Erinaceus europaeus. Next base: position 16,269,726 of record NC_080179.1, on the reverse strand, counting down.
AGAGAGACACCTGCAGCACTGCTTCACCATTTGTGAAGCTTCCCTCCTGCAGGTGGGAGCCAAGGGCTTGAATTCAGGTCTTTTCACACGATAACCTACACGCTTAACTAGATGCCCAGCCCCTCGTTCCCATTTTACAGATAAGAAATCTTAGGCTTATGGGATTAGATGATGCATTCAAGAACATGTAAATTATAAATGGCAAAATCACAATTCAACCCTAGATGTTTTTGACTCTTAAGTTCATGATCTCTTTTTTAAAACAATTTTTATTAGTGAGTTAATAAAGATCAATAAGAGTCTAAGATAACAGGGGAACAATTCCTAACAGTTCCCACCACCAGAGTTCTGTATCCTACCCTCTCCACTGGAAACTTCCCTATTCTTTACCTCTCTGGGAGTAGGAACCAAAGATCTTTATGGGGTACAGAAGGTGGAAGGTCTGGCTTCTGTAATTGCTTCTCCACTAAACATGGTTATTGGCAGGTGGATCCATATCTCCAGCCCTGTTTCTGGTTTTTCCTAGTGGAGTAGGGCTCTGGGGAGGTGAAGTTCTGGGACACATTGGTGAGTTTGTCTGTCCAGGGAAGTCAGGATGGCATCATGGTAGCATCTGCAATTTGGTGGCTGAAAGGCAGTAAGATAAATAATAGGACAAATTGTTTAATAAAAAGAAACTCAGAAATAGGAATAGAGTAGGTGAAATTAGAGGTCTTTGGGTTGGAAGAAGCTAGAAGTCTATTTTAGGTATGTTCCAAAGGGTCCACGACTTTAGTAATTTTTGCATAAGCTTGATAGCTAACGTGCAGGTGGACTAAAAGTATAGTCTGGGAAGATGGTGTCAGAGTTGAAAATGGCTAGAAAGGGAGTTGGGTGGTAGCGCATAAATGCATGTGGCGTGAAGCAAGGACTGGTGAAAGGATCCTGGTTCGAGCCCCTGCTCCCCACCTGCAGGGGAGTCACCTTCACAGGTGGTGAAGCAGGTCTGCAGGTGTCTATCTTTCTCTCCCTCTCTGCCTTCCCCTCCTCTCTCCATTTTTCTCTGTCCTAACGATGACATCAGTAACAACAACAGTAACTACAACAACAATAAAAAGACAACAAGGGCAACATAAGGGAAAATAAATAAATTAAAAAAGTTAAAAAAGAAAATGGCTAGAAATCAAAAGTAGCTCCCAAACATGAGGAAAGTTAGGCTCATGATCTTTTCACTACTTTTCAATGTGGAAGTGTGGCTGTTTTATTGCTTTTTTTTTTTTTTTGCCTCCAGAGTTATTGCGGGGGCTCGGTGCCTGCACTACAAATCCAGTGCTCCTGGAGGCCATTTCCCCCCTTTTTGTTGCCCTTGTTGTTTATTGTTGTTATTATTATTGTTGTCATTACTGTCATCATTGTTGTATAGGACATAGAGAAATGGAGAGAGGAGGGGAAGACAGAGAGAGGGAGAAAAAGATAGACACTTGCAGATCTGCTTCACCTCCTGAGAAGCGACTCCCCTGCAGGTGGGGAGCCGGGGCCTTGAACTGGGATCCTTCTGCTGGTCCTTGCGCTTTGTGCCACCAGCGCTTAACCCGCTGCGCTGACGCCCGACCTCCGTTTTATTGCTTTAGGAATCTGTACAGGGAAAGATAACTCTGTGAAATGCTTAGTTTCAAATTTGATTTATTAATAGGCCAGTTTCTTTGCAGTCTTGCTAATTTGCATGATTGACACATAAGGGGGAAAAGCAGCTGCTTAAAGTGCATGAATTATTTGAAAATGATAATGAACCAGGTACAATTTAAATTTCACACTCGTTTCATTTAGTCTTCGCTGCCTGCAGTGGAAGGAGTGGTGGGTGAGAGACAACAGTGACATTTATATATATGGAAAGAAATAAATCTAGTTAATTTAATTTTACTTATCTTTTACTTTTTATTAATAGTGATTGATATTGACTTAATAGTGATTTTTAAGATTACAGAGTATAGATCATCAACCCCCCCCTCCCTTCCCCCCTGAGGAGAACCATCATAGTTCTCACAAAGTCTTAAGAGAAGTTTGGTTACTTCTGGTTTTTTATTTGATTTTGGCAACTTTGAGCATTTCAGTTCTCTAGAGTCTACATAGAGCAAAACCATTGGGTTGTTTTTTTCATCTTCTTACTCCACTGAGCATATTCTTTAGTCAGTCATCTACTGATAGGCAAGTAGGTTGCTTCCATATGTTGACTGTTAGGAATAATGCAGCTATGAACATAGGGTGCATATGTCCCTTTGAATTAGTGTCTTCATGTGTTTGGAGAAATGCCTGAGAGTGGCACTGATGCACTCTAAGCTATTTACGTTTTTATTGTGTAAGGACTCTCCATACTGCTTTATGTGGGGTCTGTATCAGTTTGCTTTCCCACCAGTAATGTACCAGAGCTTCTTTTTAAAAGAATGATGTATTCTTGAGATATTTAATTTATTTTATTTTTTCTAAATGAGAGAGGTACAGAGAGAAAGACCAGAGAACTTATAAACTCTGGTTTATGGTGGTACTGGGGATTGAACCTGGGACCTCAGTGCCTTAGGCATGAGAACATTTTGCATAACATCCTGCTATCTCCCTTGCCCCAAGCTCATTTCCCCCATACCCTCACCAACAGGTGCCATTTCCTGTTTTGTTTTGTAGGCCAGTCTCACAGTTGTGAAGTAGAATCCCACTGTGGTTTTAATTTTCATTTTTCTGATGATAAGTGAAGTGGGGCATTTCTTCATATGCCTGTGGGCTCTAGATAGCTCTTCTTTAGAAAACTATTAAGATATTGCCCACCTTTTAATTGGCTTGCTTTTTTCTTTTGTTGAGCTGTCTGAATTCCTTTTAGATGTTTGATATCAGTTGCTAGCCAGATGTGTGATGTGCACATGTCTCCTCCTTACTACTGGCTTGCCTGCTTATTCCTACGGATTTTGCTTTCAGGGTGGAGAAGCTTTTTAGTTTGATGTAGTCTCATTTATTTAATCTTATTTTATTGATAGTTTCACTTGCTTATGAAACCCAGTTAATTTTATTAAGCTGAAGTTTGAATTACTGCAGTTAACCTACCACAGGAAAAAAAAAGGAAGGGTAAATATTAGTAGTGTGATAATAGTTGAATTAGTAGTTTGATAAATTAGAGCTTTCTCTTCTTCCTTTCTCTAATTCCAAGGTCAAGTTATTGAATCTTTCCCCCCCTTTATTCAGGGAAACTTAGTAACCGCATTATACATACTGCTTTAAAAAAATAAGACAATTGTTTGAATTTTATATTTTTGAAAAGATAGTACATTCACGTAGTTAAGAAAAAAGTATAAAAGGCTCAGCAGTGGAAGTCTTCCTTCCAATCTCAAGCGACAACAAATAGCTGTTTCCTTGACTGCAATCAATCACTTCATTCATTTCCTGTATGTACACCCAGAGATAACTAGTTATATGCAGGCAAATACATTTATAAATTTATATTATACTTAAGCTCCTTTTCCTTTCACAAAAATGGTGACTTGTGAAGAATTTTACTTAAAAGAAAATTTTAATGTTTTCCCCCCTTTTTAAAACTTCATTTTATTTAATAGAACAGAAAGAAATGGAGAGGGAGGGGGAGATAGGGAGAGACAGAGAGATACCTGCAGTCCTGCTTTACCACTCATGAAGTGCCCTGCTGCCCCCCACTGCAAGTGGGGACCAGGAAATTGAACCTGGGTCCTACGTGCACTTAACCAGGTATACCACCACTCGGTCCCCAAGGATTTTATTTTGTATGAACTTTCATTTAAATACAGTTTCAAACCTAGAAGAGCTTTCTGTATTAGTATATAAAGAGCTTCTTATTCTATCTAATGGCCACATGGCATTCCACCCTACGAATAGATCATATTTATGTAATAGTGGCCTATTGATGATATGTAGCTCATTTAAACAAGTCTTAATTTAATTAATTATTTTTTAATTTTTAACATTTATTTTCCCTTTTGTTGCCCTTTTAAAAAATTGTTGTTGTAGTTACTGTTGCTGTTATTGATGTCATTGTTACATAGGACACTGAGAAATGGAGAGAGGAGGGGAAGACAGAGGGGGAGAGAAAGAGAGACACCTGCAGACCTGCTTCACCTCCTGTGAAGCGACTCCCCTGCAGGTGGGGAGCTGAGGGCTCAAACCGGGATCCTTCTGCTGGTTCTTGCGCTTTGCGCCACGTGCGCTTGACCCACTGCGCTATCACCCGACTCCCTGTCTTAATTTAATTTAGTGAATAACATATTTGTGTTAAATTCTAATGTTTGCATATATATACGTCTTGACTTTATTCATGTCTGCCTGTCATGCTGATGCCCCCAACCCACCATATATGTTGCCAGGTGAACATATTATTAGTTTTCTTATTTATATATTCATTTGGAATGCAGAAGGAGAGAGAAAACTAGAGCATCACTCCAGCATATGTGACACCAGGGCTTAAACCTGGGATCTCATGATTGAACAACCGATCCTTTATCCATTGCATCATTTCTCATATTGATACTTCTTTTTAAATGCAGACTTGAATAGAAGTAAAAATAGAATCTCTCTTTCCTTCTCCTCCTTTTCTTCTATTCTCCGCCCCCCCCCCCCACAATCCCCCAAGATCACTGCTCATCTCTGGTTTATGGTGGTGCAGTGGATTAAACCTGGGATCTATGAGCCTTAGGCATTGCTATTTCCCTGGCCCCTAAATGAATATTCTTCTCTCTCTTTCTCTTTCTTTTCTTTTTTTGCCTCCAGGGTTATTGCTGGGGCTTAGTGCCTGTAATATGAATCCACTGCTCCTTTAGCTATTTTGTTTTATTTTATTTTATTTTTAATTTAATTTAATTTTGCCTCCAGGGTTATTGCTGGGGCTCGGTGCCTGCACTACGAATCCACTGCTCCTGGAGGCTGTTTTTCCCCTTTTGTTCATCGTCCTAGTTTTTGTTATTATTATTATTGTTGTTGTTGGATAGGACATAGAGAAATGGAGAGAGGCGGGGAAGACAGGGAGAGAGAAAGACATCTGCAGACCTGTTTCACTGCTTGTGAGGTGACTCCCCTGCAGGTGGGGAGCTGGGGGCTCGAACTGGGATCTTTAGGCTGGTCCTTGCACATCGTGCCACGCGCGCTTAACCCGCTGAGCTACCGCCGGATTTGGATAGGACAGAAATTGAGAGGGGTGAAGGAGACAGGGAGGGAGAGAAAAATAAACAATGTATTTTACTAAACTGGTATAAAAAACTCAGTCAGGGGTTGGGCGGTAGCGCATCGGGTTAAGTGCACATGGTGTGATGTGCAAGGATCGGCTTAAGGATTCAGGTTTGAGCCCCTGGCTCCCCATCTTGTGGTGGTGGGGGGTTGCCTCACAAGCAGTGAAGCAGGTCTGCAGGTGTCTTTCTCTCCCCCCTCTCGATTTCTCTCTGTCCTATCCAGCAACAACAACATCAACGACAACAACAATAATAATGACAACAAGGGCAACAGAATGGGAAAAATGGCCTCCAGGAGCAGTTGATTCCATAGTGCAGGCACCAAGCCCCAGCTGCCGGTCCCTGTTCAGGTGCCAATATGCCAGAAAGCCTTGCCGGGGAGAGACGACCAGGGACTCACGGCTGAGCTGGGAATGCAGTTCAGTCTTTATTGATGAGCGGGAATGCAGAGCAATCAGTCTAATCTCTCTTCATTAGAAAATCCTGTCCTTTATATCTCCTGAGGCGGAAGTGTCAGGAAGAGGAAGTACGTAGGATAGGGGGTGGGGAGAAGAAAAAAAGCGCACGAACCAGTGGGGATTAAACGGTGGAAAACAGGACGTGACTAGGAGAGGGGGCGGAGTGGAAAAAGAGCTCGAACCAGTGGGGATGAAACCAGTGCCCTGAGGACAGGGCGGGTCTCAGGTAAAGCAGTGATTATGTAAATAGACCACAGTAGGAGCTGGCTACTTCCCAACACCCAGCAATAACCCTGGAGGCAAAAATAAATAAATAATAACTCAGTAGTTCAGCTATAGTAGAAACATTGGTTTTGTGGGGTCCTGGAAGCTATGATAGCTGCTTAATGTGCAGGCCTTAAGGCCAATAAATAACATTGCATCACACTGAGAATAAGTGAAAGAGCACAGCAACCAGCTTCCCAAGCCATATCTTTCAAGGGAGAGCAGCCATCCAAGAGCATAGGTTCTCAAGAGTGTGGATTCCCAAGTGTCCTCTGCTTCCTCAACCTCATAAGTAAGTTTCTAATCTCATGTTATTACAGTCTTAAAAAAAATTTTTTTTAATTATCTTTGTTGGATAGAGACAGCCAGAAATCGAGAGGGAAAGGGGTGATAGAGAGGGAGAGACAGACACCTGCAACACTGCACTGCTTCACCACTTGTGAAGCTTTCCTCCTGCAGGTGGGGATTGGGCGCTTGAACCTGGTTCTTTCCTCACTGTAACATGTGCGCTTAACCAGGTGTGCCACCACCTGGCCCCTTATTACAGTCTTTTTATCCTTTGACTCCCTGTTGTTAATGCTAAAATGACGTCTGGCCACATGGTCCTGCCTTCCTCTTTCTTTATTGGCTTTAAGAGGCATAATGAATCACATGTTCCCAACATACTGGTCCTTTGTTAATCAATGGTCACTAAAAACTATATCACCTGTTAAGATATGCAGGCTCAACATCATGTGACTATTGTCTGGCATAGAAAGTATTGACAATTCCAATTAACAAAAAATGCTTAAAACTGCATCTTTGCTTTCATTAAAAAAATTCACATTAAGGGTTAAAATATGTGTCCATTTTTTTTGTTGTTACTCTGCACATGGCAGAAACCTTTTAGCTTAAGCACCATAAATAGTCTCTCTGAATATTGTTGAGATGCTGTTGCTACTTCAGTGAGGAATTTCAGAAAATGTTGCAGCAAT
>NC_080179.1:15819142-15962617 GCF_950295315.1 Erinaceus europaeus | reverse complement strand
AAATGGAACAGCCTTGGGCAGATGGTCTTCAAAGACAATGCCTACAGCTGGCCAACTGCTTATTTCATTTCCTAGTGGAGAAGGGCTCTGGAGAGGTGAGGTTCCAGGACACAGTGGTGAGGTCATCTGCCCAGAGTAGTCAGGATGGAACAGTAGCATCTGCAACTTGTTGTCTGGAAGGTGGCAGGACATAAGGCGAGACGAAATGGTTAATCAACAGGAGCCAAAAAAGTAGGAACAGAGCAGATGAGGTTAAGGAGCTTAGGATGGAAGGAAGCAAAAAATAGAAACAGGCTGGGGTTAAGGAATGAGCTGCCAATGCCCATGTCCAGTAGAGGAGCAATTACAGAAGTCAGAACTCCTACCTTTTGCACCCCAAGACGAATTTGATCCATGCTCCCTCCCAGTGGGAAGTAATAAGAGGAAGAGGACAAGAGGGCTCTGAACTCTAGCTCCAACAGGACCTGGAAAGAGAGGAGAAAAAAGTGAAAGATGTTTGGATGTAGTAATAGGGTTGTGTGTGGTTTGGAGGGAAAGAAAGGACTGGACCTGGAAGAAAAAGGGGACAATTCTGTACAAACATGTAGACAGATAGTTGTAGAGATGATAGATAACCCAGGTCTGCAACCTTGGGAGAACCATGGTGATAAGCAACAGAGGGATAAGGGGATTCAGAACTCTGGTAGTGGGAATGGTGTGGTGGAGTGGATTTATACCCCTGTTGATATGCAGTTTTGTAAATCAATATTAAATCACTAATAAAATTTAAAAAGGGAAGAACTTCGGATATCCATGTAGATCACTAGAAACAATGAGCATGGTAAACTACAGTTAATGCAGTCAGTTCAGTGAACTGGCCCAGAGACTAGTCCTTTTACTGGAAATAGAGACGTGTGTCCCTGAGGTCACAGAAATGTACCTGCTGAGCAGAAGGAAATACAAAGGAGAACTTGAACATTTCGTCACATGTACCAGGTTGACCTTCTGTGGGGTATTTTCTCTTTAACCACAAACCCCTTTCAGAGGATAAATTGGTTTCAGTACCCATGATAATGATTGGCAATATTCCTAAATCCCCTAACTTTTACCTGTTGCACTGGAAGACACATGTGGGGTTGAAGACTATAATTTATGCCTAGATTTTTCCCTTTTTTGACTTTAGTTTTGATAACATATCATGATTCAAAGCTTGGTGCACCATAAATTTTCTCCAAATGTGTAGTAATTCCTAGATGCAGTCCAAAGTTATGATTCATTTATACCAGAGTGACAGCATAATACCTAGGTGTCAGAATCCATTAAAACTGTTCAATGTCTTCTGTTTATTTTTAGAACCAATTGAGACTTAACTGATAGTGAAAAATATACAGTCAAGTGTGTTTACTTCACCTTTACAAAGAATCTGTTATGGTCCCAATTAATTTGTTATTCCTGTCACAACAGGTACTGGGTACTTCAGAACTGTCATTACTGTTTCTGCCTTTCTTTTGAGGACTTGTGCTTATTTTTAACCCATTCAGACATATTTGTCTATTTTGAGTTATAGAATGCTCTCTCTCTTCTCTATCTCCCACTATTTCCTCTCTTTCTCTCTCACCTCTTGCTCCTGCTTTCTCTCTCTCTCTCTCTCTCTCTCTCTCTCTCTCTCTCTCTCTCTCTCCTCTCTCTCTCTGTGTGTGTGTGCAAGTGAAAGAAACAGAGAATAGTGTGTTCTCAGAATAGCATAACCTGATAAGGATTTTGAACTAGAAATCCTTTCTTTTTTAACTGTCAAATAGGTGTTCTCCTTTATACTAACTTTAAAGACTTTTTCTGAGAATGTTTGGAAGCATAGTTTTAGTATGCTACACGAGACAGACAACATAGTGTTTGAAGAGCTCAAAGTGTAATAGTCATGCAGTGTATTTTTTGCTGCAGAATACATATTGTCCATTACTATTTCTAAACATTCTATGTGTAGGTTTTTTATTTCATTTTTGCCAACATGGTTATTGCTAGGGCTTGGTGTTTGCACAATAACTCCATTGCTCTTAGTGGCCTTTTAAGAATATTATCTTTATTTATTTATTGGATAGATATAGCCATAAATCAAGAGGAAAGGGGAAACTGAGAGAGAAAGAGACATCTGTAGCACTGTTTCAGCACTCACAAAACTTTCCTGCTGCAGGTCAAGACTAGGGGCTTGAGGCCAGGTCCTTGGGCATTGTAACGTGCATTCAACTAAGTGCACCACCACTCAGCCCCCATGGTGGCCATTTTTTTTTCTTTTTTTTTTTTCTTCTTTTGGTAGAGGGTGAGAGAAAGAGAAAAGGAGAAATGCCTGAAGCATGGCTCCACAATTCAGAAAACTTTGCACCTGCAGGTGGGGAGTGGGGCTTGAACCTGGGTGGTTGTTGTGGTTATTGTGTAGTGATTTGTGTGTTCCACTGGGTGTATCATCACTCAACTCCTGCATGTGGGTGCTACTGGGAAAGTCTGGCATGCATGGAGGGGAGGGGCCATCAGTCCTTTCAGGGAAAACAGTCTCATCTAGGTCATTACACTTTGAAGGAATAAGTTCTCATTTGTAAGAATTTATTTTTAACTTGAAAATATAAAGCATGCGGAATGGGATTTCATAATAAGCATGATAATGATCAGAAATAATATGCACAAGACAATTTCATTACACACTTTTTTTTGCCTCCAGGGTTATTGCTGGGGCTCAGTGCCTGCACCACGAATCCACTGCTCCTGGAGGCTATTTTTTCCCTCTTTTGTTGCCCTTGTTGTTTTTTTATCGTTGTTGTGGTTATTATTCTTGTTGTCATTGATGTCATTGTTGTTGGGTAAGACAGAGAGAAATGGAGAGAGGAGGGGAAGACAGAGAGGGGGAGAGAAAGATAGACACCTGCAGACCTGTTTCACCACCTATAAAGCGACCCTCCTGAATGTGGGGAGCCAGGGGCTTGAACGGGGATCCTTATGCCGGTCTGCACTGTGCTACTGCCCGAGCACCACAAACAACTTTTTTTTCTTTGTACTCGGGTAAAAGACAGACAGACAGACAGACAGACAGACAGACAGACAGACAGACAGACAGGAGACACAAAGTAATTTTGACTTAAGGGTGTGACAGGACAATCTACCTCTTCCCCACCACTGCTCCAAGTAGTTGAAATGGTAGTGACATTACTGAACTAGGGTGATCAGAATTTGCTGTGTTTTCTCCCTGGCAGAGGGCATCCCTGAGGGTGAGGAATCCTGTGAGGCATATGAAATGTCACTCAAGAATCTGACTGTCTCAACTCCTTAACCAGCGTTATTGCTAGAGTTCTGAGCCTCCACAACTCCGTTGCTCCTGGTAATCATTCTTTTTTTGTTTTCCCTCCTTATAGATAGAAGGTGAAAGTCAGAGAGGGAAAGAAGTACTGCACCACCATTCCACCACTAGGCAAGTTCTCTCCAGCTTGCGCACAGGCGTTCCTGTGTGGATTTTAAACAGTATTAAAGGAAAGGGACTTGGTACTGTCAGATGCAAAATTTGATTTCTACTTGTTGATAACCAAAGCAAAAACAATAGTACCATTCACTTTTTTAAAAAAAATAATATGATATATAGAAATTTTCCAAGGAACTAAAAACACGTTAAGGAAATCTATAAAGAGTATCGGCATCTGATAAGAAATTTGGCCTGTATAGAGTTTTTTTTTTAAAATTTCCAACTGCATCTCAATCAAACTAAAGAATTAAAAGGAACTACTAAACTTCAAATCAAGAAAAGTAAAGGAGAGAGTATTCCTAGAAGCAGCTAAAAAAAAGAAAAAAGCAGTAAGAGGAGAAGGACGTGGAACTGGTGAATACAGATTCAAGTTATGGACTAAGTAAGGGAGAAAAGTCTAAAAAAAAAAAAAAAAAAGACTTTCAGCCAGCCACCCACCCAGCCACCAGGTTCCAGATTCTACCATGATGCCAACCGGACTTCCCTGGGCAGATAGCCCCACCATGTGTCTTGGAGCCTAGCCTCTTCAGAGCCCTTTTCCACTAGGGAAAGAGAGAGACAGGCTGGGAGTATGCATCGACCTGACAATGCCCGGGTTCAGTGGAGAAGCAATTACAGAAGCCAGACCTTCTGCCTTCTGCATCACAATGATCCTGGGTCCATACTCCCAGAGAGAGAAAAAATAGGGACGCTATCAAGGGAGGGGGGGATTGGATATTGAGCTCTGGGTGTGGGCACTGTGTGGTAATGCATCTCTCTTATCCTATAGTCTTGTTACTATTTCCATTTTATAAATAAAAATTATTAAAAAATCTAAAATAAAAAGCGGGGCTTTCAGACATATCTTGGTTTCCCAAAGAGCCCTGTCAGCCCAGCTACCTTCAACCCTTTGTGACCACATATCGGGGGTGAATTCTATTGCTATCGCTCCCCCCCACAAATCTTGGGCAGCCCTTCTTGCAGGACCCCCTGAACAACTGACATTCATCCTTTGAAGCTCAGCCTGAATCCCTTTCCTCCCCAATGCACTCTGTGACATGTAATCTTGCTCATCTCTTTCCTGGGTCCTGGTTGCAAATGTTTGCATTACTTTGTATTATAATTCTTCATAGCTATGTCTGGCTTCCTCCTTTTAAAATATTCCAGAACAGAAAAAAGAAGGCTCAATGTCCAAAATAAGTGTAGCTTTTTAAAAAACATTGGTTTAATACCTAAATAAAGTAGAATTGACCCAATTTATTTTCCCAATGGCATTACTAACCAATGGGAGATTGTGAATTCCAGTTGATACTTTGGTTGGTTGTGAAGAGAGAGGATGTAAATACCAAATATTTTAATATGACTTTCTTAATCATGGGTATCAGAGCTTTTTTACCTGTTTAGAGGCTTCAGGGAATTTGACATAACCAAGCAGATTTACTCAGTAAGGAATAGGAAATATATTAGCAACCAAGTAATTTCTTGGTATACTCAATATTTTCTTTTAAATTTTTATTTATAAAATGGAAATATTGACAAGATGATAGGATAAGAGGGGTACATTTCCACACAATGCCCACCCCCAGAACTCTATATCCACTCCCCTCCCTTGATAGCTATACTCGATATTTAAAAATTTTTAAAAAAATATTTATTTATGGGAGTCGGGCGGTGGCGCAGCGGGTTAAGCGCACGTGGCGCAAATCGCCAGGACCTGTGTAAGGATCCCAGTTCGAGCCCTCGGCTCCCCACCTGCAGGGGAGTTGCTTCACAAGTGGTGAAGCAGGTCTGCAGGTGTCTGTCTGTCTTTCTCTCCTCCTCTCTGTCTTCCCCTCCTCTCTCCATTTCTCTCTGTCCTATCCAACAACAACAACAACATTAATAACCACAACAATGTTAAACAACAAGGGCAACAAAAAGGAAAATAAATAAATAAATTAATTAATTAAAAAATTAATTTAAAATATTTATTTATTTTCCCTTTTGTTGCCTTGTTATTTTTCATTGCTGTTGTAGTTATTATTGTCATTGTTATTGATGTCATTGTTGTTGGATAGGACAGAGAGAAGTGGAGAGAGGAGGGGAACACAGAGAGGGGGAGAGAAAGATAGACACCTGCAGACCTGCTTACCAGGATCCTTACACCAGTCCTTGCACTTCGAGCCACCTGTGCTTAACCCACTGCACTACTGCCTGACTCCTTTATACTCAGTATTTTAAAGAGAGTACTTGTAGGTATTTATCTTGGTGAGTTGCTTAATTTCTCCTTAGGTTCCCTTCCTGTTATGTAGGAATACTTAGAACATTTTTCTTGTAGAACTGTGAAGATTAAATTATATAAAATCTATAAAGTTCTGAATCAGTGCCAGCACAAAGTAAGTGCAATATATTGAGGGAAAGCTTGTTGAAACCTAATCTCTAGTATGAACGTATTTGGAGATAATAACATAGGAGGAGGTAGTTATAGTTCAGTGAGGTCATAGGTGTGGAGTGGTGATCCAATGAAATTAAATTGTATTTAATGAGTTATAAGTCTCCTTATAAGAGACACCTGAGAGTTCACTTTCTCTCGGCCATATGAGGATGTAATGAGAAAGTAGCCCTTTACAAGCCAGGAGGTGAATTTTCACCAGAAACCAAATCAGTATCACACTGGTTTGGGAATTTCCACCCTCTGTAATGGCAAAAGCTACATTTCTGTTGTACCAGTGGACCAGTTTGTGGCATTTTCTCAGAACAGCTCAATCAAAAAGACCGTAAGCTCTTAGTAAATGTCAGTACCGTTACTGTCTTTGCTATTTGATATCACTTGTCTCCCATCTCAACTTCCTCCCACCCCTTTGCCTACTGGAGCCTCACAACTACACACCTACTGCTCCCAGCAGATATTTTATCCCTTCGAACCTCAGACGGAGACAGATGTAGAAGGAGAGAGAAAAATATGAAACAGGGGCAAGGCAACAGAGCACCAGGTTGAGCACACATGTGCAAGGACTCAAGATCAAGCCCCTGGTCCTTACCTGCAGGGAAGGAGTTTCATTAGCTGTGAAGCAGTGCTGCATGTGTCTCTCTTTCTCTCTTCATCTCTGTCCCCCTCCACCCTCAATTTCTCTATATCCTATCAAGTTAAAAAGAAAAGAGGAAAGAAGATAAAATGGAAAAGGAGAAACACCATAATATAGCCCCACCATGCGTGAAGCCATGTTGTACACGGCGATCCCACGGGGAGCTGGAGGCTTGCTCTCAGCTTCTTGCACAGGCAAATTGCGTGCTCTACCAAATGAGCTATCTCCCAAACCCTAAAGATTATGTCTTATAATAGTCTCAGGGGTATTTTTTTTTTGGCTCCAGGGTTTTTGCTGGGGCTCAGTGCCTGCTCTACAAATCCACTGCCCCTGGAGGCTATTTTTTCCCTTTTTGTTGCCCTTGTTTATCATAGTTGTGGTTATTATTGTTGTTGTTATTTCTATTGTTGTTGGATAGGACAGAGAGGGGAGGGGAATATAGGGAGGGAGAGAGAGACCTGGGCTCCCTATGCTTTTTGCCATGTGCGGTTAACCCACTGTTAACTCACAACCTTTAATGAAGCTTTAAAAAAGCTTTTTTTGGTGGTAACCTGGCCCTCCATTTTTTAAATTTTAATTTTTATTTATAAAAAGGAAACACCTACAAAAACCATAGGATAAGAGGGGTACAGCTCCACACAATTCCTACCACCAGAACTCCATATCCCATCCCCTCCCCTGATAGCATTCTTATTCTTTATCCCTCTGAGAATATGAACTCAGGGTCATTATGGAGTGCAGAAGGTGGAAGGTCTGGCTTCTGTAATTGCTTCCCAGCTGAACATGGGTATTGACAGGTCGATCCATAATCCCAGTCTGCCTCTCTCTTTCCCTAGTGGGGTCGAGCTCTAGGCAAGTGGGGTTTCAGGACACATTGGTGGGGTTGTCTATCTAGGGAAGTCTGGTTGGCATCATGGTAGCATCTGGAACCTGGGGTGAAAAAACAGTTAACATATAAAGCCAAACAAATTGTTGACTAATCATGAACCTAAAGGCTGGATTACTGCAAATGAAGGGTTGGGGGAGTCTCCATTTTGTAGATAGTTACTAGGCCATGATATTCCAAAGGGCCCATGACTATATTATTTTTTCTGACATCTGATATGCAGGTGGATCTAAGTTATTGTCTGGGGAGATGATGCCATGGCTGGAAAAAGGACCAGAAATATGGATCAGGAAAGAGAGTAGCTCCCAAATATGGGAAAGGTGTATAAATATTGTTGAGTAAACCCCATCAATTTGATGTGATCTGGGGCCCATAATCAGCTTAGAGGCCTATGTGACCTCTGCATCCCTGTAGATCTGAGCTCACACTCTGTGGTCATGAGTAGGAATGTTCCAAGCTGCCCCAATATCAGGACCCATCTTCCTCAGGTGTAGCATAGAGTATATTGTCCAGCCTCCCTTCAGAGGATGGAACATTCTCTACCATTGTTGATCCACTTTGAGCCCCCAATTTTCAACCTCTGCATGGTGAATGTGAAAGAAAAAATTTTGAATATATTTATATTTTTATCCTTTTTTAACCTCTGACCCTTTTTGTGTTTTGCCTTTTTTGACCACTAACTCTCTCTACTGCTGGGGTCTCAAAGCAAAATTTAACTTTGCATTCTTAATGGCCAAATGACTAGTACTGTGCCCCTTTCTTTAGGATTCAAGCTTGAATCAGGTGAGGCATGCAGGCCAGGAAATGTTGAGGTTTCCTGTGCAGAGCAGTGTCCCAGCTGACGGCAGGCTCTCCTTTCAATTTTGAATAAAATGAGTGGAAGCTATCTGAGAAATTCTGCTCTTTCTGCTTGAGTGAATACCTGTCATGCTTCTTACATCTACTGAAGCAATTAACACACACAAAGCTGTATTTGCTAAGCCAGTGCTCCCCAACGGGGGCGTTAGCTTATACCAGTGAATAGCAAAGACCTCTGAATTTTTCAGCAAGATGGCTTTTCCCTGAGCTCCTGTTCACAGCTCAGGAGCACCCCCTGCATAATGCTGGGCACCCTCCTCCTAGCTCCCTTCAGATGTGTGCTTTCCCCACTGAGGCAGACTCCCTGGCACTCACCTGTGGGCCCTGTCAGAACTCAGCTGTCTCTACTCACATCCCACTCTTGTCTTCTCCACAGAAGCTTTTTTTAAATTTTACATTGAAAATGCCTTTTTTATTAGAAGCTTATCACTTTTTTAAATTTATGATTTTTAAATAGTTTTTTTTTATTAGTGATCTAGTAATGATTAACAAGATTGTAAGATAACCAGGGTACAGTTCCCACCACTGGAGTTCTGTGTCCCATCCCCTCCATTGGAAGCTTCCCTATTCTTTATCCCTCTGTAAGTATGGACCACAATTCTTTATGAAATCCAGAAGTTGGGAGGTCTGGCTACTGTAATTGCTTCCCCACTGAACATGGACATTGGTAGGTCAATCCATACCCCCAAACTGTTTCTATCTTTCCCTGGTAGGTTAGAGCTTTGGAGAGGTGAGGTTCCAGGACACATTGGTGAGGATGTCTGCCCAGGGAAGTCAGGTTGGAATCATAGTAGCATCTGCACCTTGGTAGCTGAAGGGTGGTATTATATAAAGCAAACTGTTCAATAAACAGGCACCCAGGGAGTTGGGTGATAGTGCAGCAGGTTAAGTGCAGGTGGCATGAAGAAGCGCAAGGACCATTGTAAGGATCTCAGTTCCAGACCCCAGCTCCCACCTGCAGGGGAGTCGCTTCACAAGCAGTGAAGCAGGTCTGCAGGTGTCTGTCTTTCTCTCCTCCCTGTCTTCCCCATCTCTCTCCATTTTTCTCTGTCCTATCCAACAACGATGACAACAATAAAAAAACAACTACAATAACTACAACAATAAAAAAACAAGGCAACAAAAGGAAATAAATAAATATTTTAAAAGGTGGGAATAGGACAAATGAAACTAGGGGTCTTTGTAGGGGAGAAAGCTAGGAAGACTTTTTAAGGTGTGTTCCATGTGACCCATGACTTTAGTAATTTTTGCCTAAGCCTGATATGCAGTCCACATGCAGTCCATAGAGGTTTTTAGTAACTCAGGGCCTCCTGTCAGGGCTTCCTGTCCCTGGCCACACATAAGCATCATGCAAGGGGTTGTTTAAAAAATGCAGATGCCTAGGACCAGCCTTGCAATAGTTACATCAAACAGTGTGGCAAAGCTCATTACAATATGATAATCATCAGGTCTGAGACACACACAGCACCTCCACCAGTAGCTATAGTTTGAAAACTTGGTGTACACACACACACACACACACACACACACACACACACCATCAAATCATTCACAAGACAGATATTATTGCATGGGTATAATTTCTCATTCTTCTGTGACATGTGTCTGCACAGCATCCCACCACTGACTTAGGTCTTTCTTCACCACAGGCTTCGGGTCTCCAATGCCCGCTTAAACTCCCCACCCTTTTTTTTTTTAAAAACTATGTCTAATTGAAATTTCACTGTGTTTTGGACCTTTTCCCTCCTTGTTGCTTAGGTTCCCCTTATAAGTGAGATCTTTATTCTTCTCCTTCAGGCTTAACACTAAACAGGATTCTCTTGAGTTCTATCCAAGATGAGGCAAAGGAAACAACTTCACTTTATATGCATATAAACAGGAACTTACCTAACTTCTTATTTGTCATTAGGCATCTGGGTTGCTCTACGTCAGTTCTGCTCTACGTCTGCTAACTGGCTCCCATTTTGAGTAACTGGCTCTTTATCTTGCACCTCTGAGTAAAGTGCTTCTTGGTGGTGTATCTCCGTGGTTGATTTATCAGCTTGGCAAACAGGCTTTTGCCCAAAGTTCTCCTGCATTGGGCTCTGTTTTATTCTAACAACCCACTCTCTTTGTCCTTCTCTAGAACTAGAGATGAGTTCCTAAGTTCTGTCCATATTGAGAAGAGGACACCCTAGTGTCATACCTCTTTGATGTTGGCAGGAGGCCTACTTGCTGGCATAGCTCCAACTACTTGCTTTAGTTTTCTGCCTCTCACCCAACTCTTGGCTTATAGGCAGAGTCCCTCTCTGTGTTTGGATCAATCCAGATCACCCGTCCACTTACCACACAGGAATGATGCTGTGTTTGGACCAGATGAAGTTCCATTCATCAGTTGTCAGTTTTCACTTCACTACCTTATTACACTCCAAGGACTGTTTTCTACTCTGAGATTGTGTCTTTCCTCTCATGTTAGCAGTATGATGCCCTTTCTTTTAAGAAATTGTGGCATTTGTGGAAAGCACACTGCATCTTGGAAAACATGTTTAGAGATAGTGATCAACCTTATGGCTGATCAGATTTATTTATTTTTTCAATATACTGGATCAAAAAAATAATCCTCACACTTGAGAGCCAATGACTGAGATGATCTCAAGTTATCTCTACCTTTGTTCAACCATAATGGGCAAATCTGGTTTCTAGATCTCTCTCTCTCTCTCTCTGTCTTCTGTCTCTTTCTTTCTCTCTCCATTTGCCGTAGTCCATTAGCTACCAAAGACAACCCCCTCTCTTCTTAACACACAAGAGAGCTCCAGAAATCTCTTCTCAAATCGCACCTTCTTAAATTCCATCCCCACCTTGGATCAAGTTCTCATTCCAGCAAGCAGCCTAAGAGAAAAAATATTATTAGAGATACTCCGTAGGGTTAGAGGTGTTACAGTTAAGAGGTACTGTATATCATCTAGCTCAGTGGTTCCCAAGTCTGGGGATTTTATGGTTCAATAAGTTTTAAAAAAATGACAACTTTGGGGAAGTCACAAGGTTGCCTTGTTCGTATTTTGCAAAGACATAGTTGCCATCAACTATCACCATTGTTTACTAAATAGAAAGAACATTATCATGTCATAAAGTCAGGACAGAAATAATTTCAGATTAAAGTCAATACTTTGGATATAGTTAGTGTTAACCGTATAAGGAACTGCCAAGAAAGTCCCTGTTTTTCTTAGCTTAAAGTAAGTGAAAACTTGGTCATAAACTAGTATTAGTTCCTAGGTGAGTGTTTGAGAACACCACTTTAGCTCAAACCCTCCCCTTCACTAATGAGGAAACTGAGGCACCAGAAGTTACATGATTTCCCCAGGTTACCCTACAGAGTTACATGACCTCCCCAGGTTTCCCTACAGATCTGAGCAGAATCTGGGCTCATATCCAATTTCACCAACCCCTAGGCCAAGCCAAGCTGCAGTTTATGCACTCTGTTGCACTTGGCCAATAGTTCCTTTGCTCCTTTTCACCTTTTTGCTCCAGAAGGGCCAGTGTAAGTGCTCCTCCAATGCTTCTAATATTCTGTATGATGCATATGAATGAAAATAATAGTTTTCTTTCATTAACTGACAACTCAGAGCCAGACACAGTGCTAGATAGTAGATGAAGACCGGGGATTGAACCAGGGTCCTTGAGCATAATTCTAATCTTTACTAATCCTGAAAGGTAGTAGAAATGTTTCCATTTTTCAGGCAAGAAAACCGATGTACAGAGGTCATTGGCCCCCAACTATATAGTAGTAAATACCAAAAACTCTGATTTATAATATTTGCTTTATTCCAAAGCTTTTTATTCTGTGCAAACATCCTTCCTGCCTTAGAAACAAGAGTAGGAAACCTGCATCAGTAATGGAATTCTAGATTTTCAGAAATATATATATATATATATATATATATATATATATATACAAATCGTAAATGTGGCATATTTTTATAGAGCACATGCATACTTTTACTTTTTTTTTGGTTTTATTCTTTTTTATTAGTAATTTGCTTAATAATTCCAGGTACACACTGGAAATATAACAGAGACATAGTTTACCAAGTAAACCTAGCCCTCCATATCACTTCCATAGATTAAAGATGTGGATAAGGAAGCTAAAATAGGTTTGAACTTAATGATCTTGGTGATCTCCAAAGGTTCTAATGAATAGTCTCAGAATAGCTCTAATCTGCATTTGTGTACATTGATTCCTACTTGTTATCCTGCCTAGTCTAGCCAACACAACCTAATCACTACATGATGAATGCTGGTACATGCTTTAATTCCCAGGTTCTCTTATTATCTAGAGATATTTGTTCTTATTACTGCTATTCTGGATGGTTGGTCTAAGAAAACATGGAATAATTTGGCAATGCTGAGAATAAAGATTGAAAACTGGGCTGGCATGAAAACCACTGAAACTTCCTAGTTCAATTTTGTTCAGAAATGACTCTGCTGGCTAGGGAAAGTGGCATAGAAAGAGGCCCACTTGGAATCCCAATTCCAGAATAAGCTGAAAGACACATCACTGTGTCTCACACTAATAGACAGGCAAATGATTTCTTCATCTTTGTCTCTAGCATACCTAGAACAGTGTCTGCCACCTAGTAAGTGCTCAATAAGTGCTTGTGAAAGTAAATGGGTATTTCTGAGGAAAGTAAATAGCACAGGGGAGCAACTGCAAAATTTCACAGAAACTGCTCAGAACCTATTTAAAAAAACATTTATAAAGTTGATGGTCAAGGAATTACAGATAGGCAAACAAATTTGACTTCACCTCATAAGCTAGTTTCCTGTGGCTGTTGTGATGAATTATTACAAAGCCAGTGGCTTAAAACAACACCGATTTACTCTCTCCCAGCTGCAGAGACCAGCAATCTGAAATCAAGATGTCAGCAGGGCGGTATTCCGTCCTGAGGCTGTACAGAAGATTCATTCTTTGGCTTCTTCAGTTTCTGGTACCTGTCAGTATTATTTGGCTTCTAGCCATTAACTCTAAATTCTGTCTCTGTCTTCACATGATCTTCTCTTCTCTTCTCTGTCTACATTATTAAGCTAGAAAGATCTCATTGGGAGAACCTTAGTAAGATGTTCATGAAACATAAATAATCTATTTTATTATTGCTTGGGACTTGACTTGAACTTAACAACTTAATTAGGTGCTCCCCATACCTGTTCTTTTTGGTCCCACGATAGGCATGGAGTTTATAAAAAGACTTCATCTGGAGCATGGCAGTGGTACACTGGGTCGATCACACAAGTTACCATGCACAAGAACCTGAGTCTGACCCCCTTGTCCCCACCTGTGGGGAAGAGGGGACTTCACAAGATGTAGCTTACCAATTAAAGTAGTTATTTGATGATTTCAAACTTAGGATATAATTAGTGTCTAATTCGTACCTGGAGGACCCTGTACCCAGTAAAATTATCTGCAACGTTCTAACACATGGATGAGGGTCAGCAGGCAAAGCCCTCTGGATTAGTACAAAGGCAAACCAGTAATTTACGGAGACATTCATTTAGGTGCTGAGTTAAGAGTTAAGATTTAGAATGAGTAGACCCAATTACTATCCTCCAAATTCTAAAGCTATTTACTCACATACCCCATGGCTTGTTCTACTTCCTGCTGAATCAACTCCTTTGTAAACTAGAATTCATGATGTACTGTAAAACTTGCTGAGAAAAAATCTCTGGTCTGAAAGGGGGTGCTCCACTGTTTTTTACCCCTTCTATAGGGTTGCATTTTAAGCAAAGTCATCTCCAGAATGCTCTTAGAACAATTAACTTATCTCTTTTGTTTTTCTTAATTTTTTAACTTTTATTTATTTATTATTGGATAGAGGCAGAGGTAAATTGAACAAAGAGATGGAGGGGAAAGAGACAGAGAGACACCTGCATCCCTGCTTCACCACTTGTGAAGTTTTCCCTGTGCAGATAAGGACCAAAGGCTTGAACCTGGGTCCTTACACACTGTAATGTGTGCACTTACCCATCTGAACTTTTTTTTTTATTCATTTAGGAAAGGAGACATTAACAAAACCATAGGGTAGGAGGGGTACAACTCCACACAATTCCCACCAACCGATCTCCATATCCCATCCCCTCCCCTGATAGCTTTCCCATTCTCTATCCCTCTGGGAGCATGGACCCAGGGTCATTGTGGGTTGCAGAAGGTGGAAGGTCTGGCTTCTGTAATTGCTTCCCCACTGAACATGGACGTTGACTGGTCGATCCATACTCCCAGTCTGCCTCTCTCTTTCCCTGGTAGGGTGGGTCTCTGGCGAATTGGGGCTCCAGGACACACTGGTGGGGTCATTAGTCCAGGGAAGTCTGGTCGGCATCATGCTGGCATCTGGAACCTGGTGGCTGAGAAGAGAGTTAACATACAAAGCCAAACAAATTGTTGAACTATTATGGACCTAAAGGCTGGAATA
Source organism: Erinaceus europaeus (assembly GCF_950295315.1). NCBI lineage: Eukaryota > Metazoa > Chordata > Mammalia > Eulipotyphla > Erinaceidae > Erinaceus > Erinaceus europaeus. The sequence goes on along the minus strand of NC_080179.1, from coordinate 15,947,908 downwards.
GTGCAGACGAAGTGTTGGGGGGGTACTCACTGTAGACTCTTGTGTACTTCTGCTTTCAGGTGTATATTTTTCCCTGGTTTATGGACATGGATGAACCTATGCTCTATCTCAGGGGACCTGGTCTATATCTAGGTTTGGGGACTTTATTGGGGAGTGAACCACTGGGAATGGGATTAGAGAATACTATGAAAGGAAAGGTCTCACCCTAGTGATGAAGCTGAAGGGTTGTCATTCCACACCTGAAGTCTCTGGACACAGTCTGAAGTGAAGTGTGCTGGGGTGGCACTCGTTGGGTTGACCATCTGAACTTTTAACTTATCTCTTTGGGTAAATCATTGGGACCATGCATCACAAGTAGTGAAGCAGTGCAACAGACAAGTAGTGAAGCAGTGCAGCGGATAACTCTTTCTCTTTACCCCTCTCTTCCCTCTGTTTTCCTCTGTCAACAAAAACAAATACAGAAATAAGTACAAATGAAAAAAAAAAAGATCGCATCTATCATGAAAAACAGAAAAGCTAAAATTTCATTGCACATTTTTAAGGGTCGAATGCCTTGCAAATACGTACAATTATAAAGGCCAGTTGAAGCACACCTTTGCTATCTGACAGCTAGTTCTGACACACACTCATCAGTAGCTTCAGGTCATCAGTGTCATTTACTCTTAATACTAGGGAGCCAGAAAATCACCACTCTGTAGACTCAGGAAAACATCAGTTCTCACACTGAGAAAGCAGTACCCCCCCAATCATTTCCTACTTCATTTCATTTTTACTTCACTCCATTAATCCATACGTACTACCACAGACCTTTGCATGTAACATTGTGCTCTGTCCTGGGACAGAGAACAAATAAATCAGGGCTTCTGCGCAAGCTGCAGACCTTCCCAAAATGCATTGGCCAAACTCTTGGTAAACTAACACATTTCTGAAAATCCGGTCATCTCTCTTCAGTTCACTCAATAATTGTGATGTAATCCAGTATTTGACGAAGATTTCTGAGTATGTGTATATTCTGCCTGAAGCCAATACTTATACTTTTATATTTGCCACAATATTGTGTGATCTATTTATTTCCTTGAAAAGACTGCCTTCATTTATAACAGACAGAATATTTAGGTCATGCCAAGCCCTTTTATTTTTCCATGTCTGATTATTACTAAAAAAAGGATTGAGCTGAACAGGAAATAGGTAGATAAATAATGTACCAAAACCACTTCCAGGATTAGTGTTTTTAGAATTATCTGGGCTTCCTACATGTTAAATTCTAAACAATAGAGGGCAAGGACTTAAGGCTACAGTAAAAAACTATTTAGATATTAATTTCTCCCTTTTTATTGGTAGGTATTAAGTGCTGGATTCATGCTTCAAATAATTACTCCCTCAATAATGAACATTTTAATGGTTTGTTTCAATAAAGTTAAAATAACTCCCTATTTATTTTTCTCTAGACTAAAACAGTAAAAAGAAAGAATGATAACATGAGGTAAATAATGGGACATACAGGACACAGCTGCTTTCCCTTAGAGGGGACAGAACGTTTTATTTACTATTGTTTTAAAATACTACAACAGTCCCCTTACCTTCTCTCTAGCTCTTTCTATGTTTAAATAAACAAAAATGCCACCTTCAGTGCTCCTTTCCATACTAACGCCAAGCCGTCTATACCGCTAGCTCAGAAGACTCCCAAACAGGCAACACAGATTTCTGCGCAAGTGCAGTTATGGTCCATCGTTATTAACTGTCTGGAGGTGGGCAGGAGGGTGGCTTCACCACAAGCAGCCATTCATCAGCACTTGCCCAGCCGCTCACATCTGACCTCAGCAGCAATAATGCCACATCAAGTAGGCCAACTACCCAGTTTAGCAGCCGAGCAGAGAGTACACGCTGGCTCCAAGATTAAGTACGCTGCTGCAGTCTTCCATTCCCAGGAGCACCTTAAGCTGATGTTGTATTGATTGAGAAACTTTACCGGTAACTATCACAAACAACAGTAGCCTGGTCAAGGACTAGCGATGTCTGAATAGGAATTCCCGGAGGGGTACATTCTGGGCTGAAGTGCAGCTCTCATGATGTATAAGCACAGGTTGAATAAGGTTCCAGAAGAACGAAAGAATGAAAACTTTCAGTTGGAAATGACATTTAAGCGAGTTCATGTGGGAACAGAATGAGAGACAATGATGTAATTATCTATTCCCCAGCTTCCAACTGCCGCTGAAACCTGTCGTTTCTCAGTGTTTATATGTTCTCCAAGCTTTCCACTTTTTGTTTTTAAAGCTTTTGGGGGATCTGTAATACCTAAAGCCAGTATGTCAACATAGGCAGCATCCAAGTTAAATAAAATACAAACACTGCCATATAATAGTAACTGTCCTATTTTACCATTATTTATGTTTTCAGAGATCCATTTACTTAATATCAGAGAGAGGACAATAGCACTGCTCAGCTCTGATACTGAGGATTCAATGCAGCCTCCAGGTCTCAGACATGTGACCAACTTAATTTAAGAAATAAAAAGGGATTTTCTGGCATGTATCCCCTTGCACCCTAGAAAATGCATTGAATTATACCTCTTTTCAGGTAACCTCCCAAATTTCCCTCTCAAAAAATCCCAACTACATTTTTTATATACAACTTACATTAATTTCACACGGTAGGGTTTGTCAAAATGGTCCTTGTGTTTGGGAGAAGTCCTTTCACCAGGGCAAGTGAACACACATATTACCATCTGCAGGCAGTAAAACTCAGAATTCCAAGGGGGAAAGGTGTATTTCCTGGTGTTGATGGGCCTGAGTGCAGGCTCACAGGTGCACATTCTCTCTCTGTCTCTCACCCTCTCCCTCTCCCTCTCCCCCCCCCACATACACACACACACACACACACACACACACACACACACACACTTTATGTGACCCTCCTCACATTCTCATGTTACATACACACATGATAGGATGTTAGGTTCACATCCACATTCATTTTTTGAGAGGAAAATGACTTTAGCCTCCTCCCAATATTTCTGCTAATGATTCGCTGACATTTGTTTTTACCCTCCCAACCCGCCAAGGTAAATTCTGTCACTATCGGCTTTGAACTCTTTCTGCTTTCTACACATTTCTCTTATCAAAGCTCAGTGGTAATCATGAGGCTGCTTTCTGTCTTCTCTCCTAGATTCTGACCTTCTCAAGAGTAAACGTTGTATACTACTAATTTTCACCTTCTTAGAACTTAGCACAGTGCACATGTAATCTTGTGGTACTCAATGTATCTGTTCCACTCTACTCTGCAACCAAGAAAGATGAGAATGATTAACATTTGGAACACAATGAATGGAACTGGAGATGATTATGCTAACTACGTACAGAGGTGAAGGGGGTGGTGAAATAACTCACCTAGATAACCTACTGCTTTGCTTTGCCATGGGAGAGAGATGAAGGAATATTTATCTGGAATCAGAAAGTACCTAGAATTGCCAATCTTGAGAAGACAGAATTGGAGACATCACACTCCCAGATCTCAAGTTGTACTACAGGGCCATTGTAATTAAAAGTGTTTGGTACTGGAACATAAATACACACTGACCAGTGGAATAGAATTGAGAGCCCAGAAATAAGCCCCGACAACTATGGACATCTAATCTTTGACAAAGGTGCTCAGACTATTAAATGGGGAAAGGAGAGTCTCTTCAACAAATAGTGTTGGAAAAACTGAGTTGAAACATGCAGAAGACTGAAACCTAACCACTATATTTTACCAAAAACAAAAGTAAATTCCAAATGGATCAAGGACTTAGATGTTGTACCAAAAACTATCAGATACGTAGAAGAAAATATTTGTAGAACTCTTTTCCATCTAATTTTTATAGGATTCTTCATTGACACAAGTCCAATTGCAAGTAAGACTAAAACAAAAATAAACCAGTTGGGACTACAGGGAATTAAGAAGCTTCTGCACAGCAAAAGAAACCACCACCCAAACAGACTCCTTATAGAGTGGGAGGAGATCATTACTTGCCATACATCAGAGAAAAGGCTAATTAATAATCAAAATATATGAAGACTCACCAGAAGGATAAATACAAGATGATCCCACTCATAGACAGAAGTTGAAAAATAAGAACAGAAGGGAAAACGCAAAGCAGAACTTGGAGTGGGGTTGGTGTAAGACTCTGGTGTGGGGGAGGGGGAGTGTTCAGGTCCTGGAACATGATAGTGGAGGAGGACCTAGGCGGGTTAGAGTGTTATGTGGCAAACTGAGAAATGTTACATATGTACCAACTACTGTATTTTACTTTGGACTGTAACCCATTCATTATCCCAATCAAAAAAAAAAGTCTAAAAAAAGAAAGAGCTCACCAAAAACACAGCAACAAAATAAATCAATGACCCCATCCAAAAATGGAGAAAAACTATGAACAGACTATTCATCAAAGATCCAAAAGGCCAACAGACATATGAAAAAATGCTCTAAGTCATTGATTCTCAGGGAAATGCAAATATAAACAATGAGATACCACTTCACTCCTATGAGAATGACAAACATCAGAAAGGGATAGTATCAATAAATGCTGGAGAGATTGTGGGGCTAACAAACCCAGAGTTCTGCTGGGAATGTAAATCAGTCTAACCCCTATGGAGAGCAGTCTGGAGAACTCTCAGAAGTCTAGAAATGAAGCTACTCTATGACCCAGTAATTCCTCGCCAGGGGATATAGCCTAAGGAATCAAACACTCCCATCCAAAAAGATCTGTGTGTACTTATGTTCATAGAAGCACAACTTGTAATAGCCAAAACCAAGCAGCAACCTAGGTATCTAACAAGTGATGAGATAAGAAAGTTGTGAGATACTACTCAGCTATTAAGAATGATGAATTCATCTCATCTTGGATGGAGCTTGAAGGAATCATGTTAAATGAGATAATCCAGAAAGAGATGGATGACTATGAGATGATCACACTTATGAATAGAAGATGATAAATAAGAACAAAAATGGGAAACACAAAGCAGAACTTGGACTGGGTTGGTGTATTGCACCAAAGCAAAGAATTCCAGGGGGGAGGGGTAAAGCTTTCAGGTCCTTGTGCATAATGGTGAAGGAAGACCTAGGCTGGGGTAAGAGTGTTTTGCATTGAGAAATTCTACACATGTACTAACAACTGTATTTACTGTAAACCATTGATATAATTTATATATTATTATGTATAAATAATATACTTTTATATAGTAACATTATATAAAAAAAAATATCTAAGGCTATTGCACCAAAGCAAAGGACTCTAGGAAAGAAGGCAGAAAAGGTTAGCAAGGGGTGAGGGGCTCTGGGGTTCTGGGGTTCTGGGGTTCTGGGGTTCTGGGGCATGATGGTTGAAATGGACCCAAGTTGAGGCATGAGAGTGTTTTGCAGACACCTATTACTGGGAAATGAGAAATTGGACCTATGTGTTAACAACTATCCTGTAAACCATTAATTTCCCAATCAAGTGGTAAAAGAAAATGATAAAGTAATGATAAAATTCAAAATACTGGTTACCTTTTATGGGGAAGAGAGGGTACCCTTTGTGTAAACAGCATATGAACATTTTAAAGATAATTATAATTTTTAGGGGAGTGGTGTATATGTATGTGTTTGCTTTACTGGTCTTTAAACTGAACATACACATTAAATATTTTCATGTCTGACAGCATTTATAATTTTAATGTAAGAAAAAAGCTCAATTAATAAGGTAAGGATACTTATTTTTAGAGCAAAATAGGAAATTTGAATTTGGTCAAATATATTATGATAAATGCATACTATGTGATATTATATGACTATAAAAAGATTAGGTTCAATTTCTACACACTAACCTAGAAGGAAATTCATGCATACTAAACAAAGAAATAAAGGTGTAGAAAAATACATTTAATATTTTGATCAATAGTCAAAACAAAATCACTAAATAAAACTCCATGTATTTGTATGTTGTAGAGGAAAAAAAAATTTTAAAGGAAATTTCCTTACCTCTTTTAACTCCTTTGTTTTTCCCCAAAATAAATTGTCCTGAAAGGATTAAAAAAAAAAAACACAGACTTCCTTTTGTAGACATAGAGATGCACAAAATATGGAAAATAGTGAATGACTGAGCCGTTCACTTTGTACCCTTTTTAAACAAAGAAACAGTAAATCTATGTAGACTACAGAGGACAAATGCTTGAAAGCTTTGATTTGGACAACCAGTTCAGGGAACCAACAGAGAATGTTTGCACAGCGTCCCAGTGGTGAGGGTGTGTCTTTTCCTCTGTGCAGATACAGCACCTTTCATGTAGAGATTTAGTTAGTCAGAGGAAACAGAAAGGAGAAAAGCCAGAAAAAGAAATGCTTTTTTTTAAAAGGAAGGGTGGCTTAACGGATCATTCATTCATTCATGATTTCTTTAACTCACAGTAGTCAGTATATGATTGTGACACATACCGGGCAGCCTGCTCTGGGGCCTGACGACATGTTTGCATGAGTCTTCAATACAGTAAGATACACACTGGTTAAGAGGTGGCCAATTTTCTTCTTCAAACATTCTCTTCTTCCTCTTTGCAAGTATAATTTATTTTTATGGAGGCTTACTGCCACCCAGAAGTAAAGTCTACATTTCTCAGCCTCCTTTGTGATGGATATGACCAGGTAATTCGGTTCCAGCCATTAAAATGTAGAGAAAATCATATGCATAGAAGACAATAACTTATGGTAGGATCCCCCATCTCTATTTCTCTAACTTCCTCCCCCCCCCTTTTTTTTTATCTTGCAACACACACACACATTGAGAGAGAGAGAGAGAGAGAGAGAGAGCTAATGAGAACATTTCTTCCCTAGTAGCAAGCTAGTACACAGTGACCAAGTTAAAAATTGAAATGGAGGGAGTCAGGAAGGTTAAACGCAGGTGGCGCAAAGCGCCAAGACCAGCTTAAAGATCCCGGTTCGAGCCCCTGGCTCCCCACCTGCAGGGGAGTAGCTTCACAGGTGGTAAACCAGATCTGCAGGTGTCTATCTTTCTCTCCCCCTCCCTATCTTCCTCTCTTCTCTCCATTTCTCTCTGTCCTATCTAACAATGACGACATCAATAACAACAACAATAAAAAAACAAGGGCAAATAAATATAAAATTAAAAAAATTCAAATGGAATCTTTCCTACTAAATTACAATCTCATAGATGACAAAATTGAGACACAGTATTCATATAATTAGTCAGAAGTAGGGATAGAGCTGGAACTCAAACCTTTGAATTCCCAGTCTCCTAGTCTTCCTTTAAGATTATAACAATAAAATGTGAGAACATGAGAGGTTGGCTGAAATAAAGTAGAATTGGCCTGCTCTGATAGGTTTGAGGTTTGCTTGGAATCTATAAATGGCTAATTAAAAACAAACAAAACTGACTAGTGGCTTGTGGACCAGATCTTCATGCTTGAGCTTCTAGAGGCCCCAGGTTCAATCCCTAGCTCCACCATAAGCCACAGCCAAGCAGTGCCCTGCTCACCTCCCCACTCCTATTCCCACATCTCTTTCTCATTAAAAAGTAAGATAAATATTTCAAAATTAAGAAGATGACTATCTGTAAATTTAGAACGAATTATGAATTAAAATGAATGCACATATATTCTAAACTTGTCTTTATGTAAGTCTTAATATTATTAGAAGCCTAGGAAGTGCTATAATGGTAGAGCTTTGGACTTTCAAGTATAAGGTCCCAAGTTTGATCCCTGGCACTATCTATGTCAGAGTATTGCTCTGACCACCCCACCCCAACCTCATGAAATAAATGAAAATAAATATTAAAAAAAATCAGTTTATGATGCTTTAAACAGCTAAAAAAAACTACCATGTGATTTAGACATGTGGGACTTTAAAATATTAAAACTTCTATTTTCTCTCTTATTTGTCATTGGGAAAAAGAAACTCCAACAATGTCTGAAATAGAGATGCCCCTGTTTAAAGAACTGTTTAAAATCGTTAAATGTGAATTTGCAAAGTCAATTAGATGATTAAACAGTATAATATAAATTGAACAAGATACAGTCTTAAGCACTTTTACAAAAGAAATTAGTCTTCTCTCTTTACCTAAAATGATCAGTTTAGGTTTCTTTTTTTTTTTTTTTTTTAATATCTTTGTTTATTGGATGGAGACAGCCCGAAATCAAGAGGGAAGGGGTGGGTAGAGAGGAAGAAAGGCAGAGAGACACCTGCAGCCCTGCTTTACCACTTGTGAAGCTTTCCCCTGCAGGTGGGGACCGGCACCCGAACCGGGGTCCTTGCACATTGTAACATGTGCATCAACTAGGTGCGCCACCAACCCCCCCCTCCCCCCGGTTTCTACTTTTGATTCTATGCTTCCTATACATTTCTCAAAGTGCGGTTTCTTTTTTTTAGCTTTTTTTTTCTTTTTAAATTTTATTTATTTATTTTCCCTTTTGTTGCCCTTGTTGTCTTTTTATTGTTGTTGTAATTATTATTGTTGTTGTTATTGATATCGTCGTTGTTAGATAGGACAGAGAGAAATGGAGAGAGGAGGGGAAGACAGAGAGGGGGAGAGAAAGACAACCACCTGCAGACCTGCTTCACCGCCTGTGAAGTGACTCCCCTGCAGGTGGGGAGCCAGGGACTCGAACCGGGATCCTTAGGCCGGTCCTTGCACTTTGCGTTACGTGTGCTTAACCTGCTGTGCTACCGCCCCTTTCAAAGTGTGGTTTTATTTTCAGTAGGCTTTTTTCTTCTGGAAACTGAATTGTGGGGGGCTGGGCAGTGATACACCAGGTTAAGTGCACATAGTACAAAGGGCAAGGACTTGCTCAAGGATCCTGGTTTGAGCCCCTGCTTCCCATCTGCAGCGGGGTCGTTTCACAAATGGTGAAGCAGTTCTGCAGATGTCTATCTTTCCCTCCCCTTCTCTGTCTTCCCCCTTCCCCTTCTCTCTCAGTTTTTCTCTGTCCTGTCAAAAAAAAAAATTGGAAATATGGCCTCAAGAGCAGCAGATACACAGTATAGTCACTGAGCGCCAGCAAGAAGCCTGGAGGCAACAAACAAACAAATAAAACCTGAATTGTGCAGTACTTTTTTTTTTTTTCAACTTTGTAAACTTAAGTAAAATAACTCAAGGTTAAATGTATAGATTAAGGGAAACCATCTGAATTCATTCGGAACTGTTGACTTTTATCATGTGTTAGCTTAGTCACTGTTGCTTACTCTGGACTATCCAATGGCCATTCTTGACCATTCTACCTATTCCTTTCCTAGCTCAGGCATTTTTCAGCTTCGTGCCTCTTGATCACTTTGATTACAGCATTAGAAAAGATTCCTTAGGAATTCTGATGCAATTTTCAAAATCATCAACTCAGAACACATAAAGATAGATTTATTTACTATTGATTCTTCCTAAGGTTCTTGCTCATTTACAAAAAAAGTTGATTCACACACACACACACACACACACACACAATTATGGTAGTCTTTGTTGAAATACAATTACTCTTTGATACCGATACTCTTTGACTGTCGAATGCTAGGAATTGGTCCTAGCAAGACTTCATTGTCAATGATGCAAGGACACTATCAAGCATTCTATAGAATTTAAGGGAATATATCACTTTTACAGTTGTTCCCATTTTCCCTAAAATGTAACTGACTTCATAATAAACTAAGAAGCTGAGAACACAAAGATGGAGCTGAGTGGTATTCTTTAGCTCGTCCACATTTCAGAGAACACGTGCTGCTAATGGTCTTTCTACTCATCCCCTTTCACTTAACACACACCTGTAGGGCAGTAGAACTGAGCTTGAATATCAAGCACTAGAGTCAATCTATAGCAGGTGATAAGGAAACAGCCTTCCCTCTAGAAACAGTCCATTTTTCAGTGCCAAAGGCTAAGTGTTTTAGTAGGTATTTTATAGGTTATGTATCCAATACAGCACAAGACATCTGTAATCACTCAAACTAAAAAATCTTTCAGTGGGGATGAATTTGCATTGTGTATGAATGAGAGAAAGAGAGAGAGAAAATACACACACACACACACACACACACACACACACACACACACGAAGTGCCCAGCAGAATCTTCACTGGGAAATTGACAGTTAACAGTTTTGATAATGCGATCTGTGTCATTCCTTATGAGTTGTTAGGATGAGCAGTTTCTTAACTGTTCTGAGATGAGTTTTAGGCCCAAGTATCTGTTACCTGACTGTATGGTCCCCACCTGTTCCCTTCATCACTCTGGCCTCCCATTTCTCATTTTTCAGATTGGAAAGGCAACATGTCCTCTGCATAGCCCACAGGATTATTTGACCATGAGAATAAATGTGAGTGAACCCTTTGAAAATTTGGCCTCAGGATGTTGAGGATGACCTCACTGTCAAGGACAGAGTGAGCAGGAGGAAGTAAAACTCCTTGTCCATGACTTGGCAAGACCACGACACAAATAATTCAAAGTAATTTCTAAAGCAAGCAGGGTGAGGCAGGCCATAAAAGTTCTCAATTAAGTCACATTGGAGAATATGAAACTGTTCTACCATTTGTCCCTATGTGCCCAAGGCAGGGTGTCCACAAACAGAGGGGTCATGGACCAGTTCTCTGTCGCCATCGCAGCGTCTCTTGAGGATCTGCCCCCAGCCAGAGTGAAGCGCCTCTGCACCCTAACCTACCCCCACCTACTCTTACGCCACCTAGCCCACTTAGTGAATCACTACACTCTAAAGTGTTCAACTGCCTTTACATGAATAAAATAAAAATGAACTTTCCTGGACGAATACAGTTTATCACAGTAAGTTTGTATTAATATGTCCTAATCATAGTAACCTCAGCCTGCCAGAATGCACAGGCCCTTAATTCTCCCTGTAATGTCTTCTCATTAGCTACGCAGCATTGCCACACCAGTGGCAGCAACCAAGCACCGCCTCAGGCACCACTGGAATTAATTACTAGAAGAAACACTGCTGTTCTGAATTGTCATTTTGAATTTATCACTCGCCACTTAATGTAACTCATCTGACCTAATACCTCCATCGTGTCACCAGGGGCCTTGGCACGGGTTTCACCAGGGTAATAGCAGGGGGTTTCTGTATACCTAATGTGCTTGAGCCGCCAAACTCACAGCTGCTGGAGGCCTGGTTAAAATCCTACCCTGAAGCAAAGCATGCTAACAATGCCCCTAGCAAATTGCAGATTACCCAGACGTCATGTTCCATCTGAAGCTAAGAGCGATTCAGAGGTAGGCCTGGATACATCTAATTTCTGCTGCTGGAGAAGATAATCTTTCATTTCTTCGGATAGGGCAGCCCTCGCCATTTGTTTCTCTCATGCCATGCTTTTGAACATAATGAAACTGACCATTCACGTATGGAAGGGAAAGTGGCTGTGCGAGGACTTGGGGTAGTAGGGCAAAGGCCCTTTTCTGGTACATTCTGAAGAAATCGCTCATTAGATTACTCGCATGCACAAACACAATTCCACCAGAGGTTGTGTGTCACTAGTAAGAGTGACAACCGTTTACAGAGGGTCCAGTTGAATTCTGTGTTCTTTTGCAGGCCTTCAGTTTTCCTTGCATTTCTGAGATTTATTGGCTCATTGGCTATTTTGAAATGCACATTTGATAAAGGAATTAATGATTGGGTGAGTTTCATTTGTTTCTATATGAAAAATAAACCTTGATGCATGCTAACAATATTCTTGATCAAAATTTTCTTCTAGAGAAATTATATACTTGCAACCATTTTTCAAGTTTTCTATCCATCCTGGATTCACTAAAAAGCTATTATTTCCATTTTAAAGTTAGTCATTCAATTCTGCGATAGCTTTTATTTCAAAACATGCCATGTATGTGCTGATATGTGTATCTATGTGTATAAATACTAACCCCTAGAAGCTGATAGAGGTGATCTGGTAATGTAATGCCAAAGAATGAATATCCTACTGATAAAATAATAAACATCAGAGAGTGATCCCACTCTCAGGCAGAAGCTGAAAAACAAGATCAGAAGAGAAAACACAAGTAGAACCTGAACTGGAGTTGGCGTACTGCACCAAAGTAAAAGACTCTGGGGTACGTGGGAGGGGAGAATACAGGTCCAAAAAGGATGACAGAGGACCTAGTGGGGGTTGAACTGTTATGGGAAAAACTGAGAAATGTTATGCATGTACAAACTATTGTATTTACTGTCAAGTGTAAAACACTAATCCCCCAATAAAGAAATTAAAAAAAATTAAGTTCAACTTACTTTAAACCATAATGAAAAAAGAAATAATAAACACAATAGATTTACTTTGGAAATGACAATTACCAGCCTATTTCATAGACAGAAAAACATTTCCTTAGGTTACCATGCTCTATACTATGCATAGTAAACTTTGGGAGATGTATAATGTGATGTAAACATTAACAGTCATACAATTGTGTTGTCTTAGAAAGACTATTTATAGAGAAAATAGAAAATGCCTCCCCAAAGTATACTTAGACCTAAGCCACCATAATCTTCCTGCTCATACAGCAGGAAATCTAATACAACAGCTCAATAAACCTGTAGGAAACAAAGGTTTTATGTAGCATTGAGTGTCACAGTATTAAAATGCCCATATCACTTCCAATTGCTCTTATAAGCTTCTTTTTAACAATCTGGAAAGTTGACTGCTATTGTGTCCTGTCTGTTAAAGGATAATAACAAACTCCTTGGCCTTGCTCCTTCACCTCTGTCGATCTCTGATTAATACCATTGATGCTTTTACATAGAGACCTCTCTTTCTCCTCTCTCTCTGTCTCTCTCTCTCTCTCTCTCCTTCCCTCCCTCCCTCCCTCTCTCACTCCCTCTTACCTTTTCTCCTTCCCTTCCTCTTTGTACTCTCTAATTTTATACTTTTGGAGCCAGGAGAGTACATTCTATTAAAGGCGACACTACATTTAAACCGATGTTACATATCTTTGACTACAATGTCAGTGTAGTCACATTCTCTTTAGGAGAGAAATTTCCTTTCCTGTAATGTAACACTGTGTACTCTGAACTATGGAGGTTATAATTAAAGACTGCAAAGCTCTTTCACAACACCAAAAGCTTCATTCCCTGAAAGCTCATTACTAATGGTAATGTAGCAACAACAAAGATCGCCACCCCCAGAAGTCTTAAGTTCCCCCTAAACAGGAACAGTTGCTTCTGTGAGCTTTTTCACTCTGTAGCTGCCTAATTAATACCTAATGACAATGATGACACACTAGTGATATCTAGATAACTAATTGGGGTCTTAAAAGTGTCTCAGAAAGTTTCAACTTAATGACCATTAAAACAGAGTATCTTCTATTTCTATTGCACCTGCCAACTCCCCAAACTTTCAACAAACAGAAATTCATTAACTAAAATCGAATAATGAAATATTAATGGTTCAAAAGTACATTTGAAAGACTTAAGAGTCAGAGTCAACAAATTGATGATACTTTTAAGGTAAAATTAACCTGTTTTGTTGCTTGAGCAGCTCAAGCAAGAGAACCCACACTGGGGCTGGTAGATCCAACTTCACTGAAATGTCTTTTGCTAACTGCACCACGCTGTCTTTTGAAAAAATAATTTACTGTTGATTACTTCCAAATGCCTCATCAGTGGGTGTCTGTGGGTGGAGAGTGTGTGCCACAGTCCTCAATTTCCCACTGCTGACCTACTTAGTCCAGTCCCAGCAGGTGTGTAGAACCTCTAAATTCACTCTGAAGGGCACAGAAAGTCCTCCAAAGGCGACAAGGTATGAACTGTCTTTTGTATCTAAGTGTGAAGGTAAGCCAAAGACATTTTCAATGATTGTACAACTGTCCTTGGTTATGCAAACTTCACACTGTAGAGACCCTATGATATGTCTCCTAAGGTCATGTGACATGCTATGACATATTTATAAAGAGCTGGAGAGATTTGGGCACAAGTAATGAAAAATCCTGTGACTGGAAGACCACAGCCTACAAAGACATCTTAAATCTTGTGAGCTACATTGGCTTTTCCTTACACATCTGAAATATCCAAGTTGTTAACTTTTACATCCCACTCCTATACACACTCTATTCAGACAGGCCTCCATAGAGAAGTTCTGTGAAATTTTTTGTTGCTCTTTGGAAATGATTTAATGTGAAACATTTAAAGCTCCTGACTGTCAGCATTAAAAATATACCACTACTTGCAGGGGACTCAATGGCATTTAGTTCTACTGCCTTGTTCAAACCCAAATCCTAAATAGTTCATCCTAATGTTATTGGCAGATGTGGTTTTATATTTTTAAATTCCTTGGAGTTGCTGGAAAGGGAACAGGAACTTATAGATGAAATTAAGTCATGAAATACCCGACCGCAGAATGAGGGGACACACTGTGACTTGTTTCCTGACTCCTGGCATAGGGACTTAGAGCCCAGCGGAAAGTGCACCATCTGCAGCTGAGCATTTTCAATTGATTTTAATCATCTTGCTCATTCTTGCCACAACATATAGATATATTTCACATTCTGAATGAAGGAAATATGTCCACAGCATTTACTTTGCAAATGGAGACACCGTTGTCTCTCCCTACCTCTGAAACCTGGAGAATCTGTCACAGTAACTAAATAGACAGATCGCTTCCTTTCTTACTAATGACTAAGTTCTTTTGGATAGAGACATAAACAAATTGAGTTGGAAGGAGGTTATAGAAAAAGAGAGTGAGGGAGAGAGAGAGAGAGAGAGAGAGACAGAGAGAGAGAGAGAAAGAGAGAGAAAGAGAGAGAAAGGTGCAGAACTACTTTACTATTTGTGAACTTTCCCACCTTGCAGGTGGAGGCCAGGGGGCTTAAACATGTGCACTCTACCAGGTGTGCCACTGCCTGCCCCAATAACTGGTTTTCATCATAATCAACCAAATTAACCATATAGTTCACCACCTGCATACTTGCTGGTGCTAAGCATCAAATGCATGGCATCTCCTTATGGTTGCAGAAGGTATACCTTTACTATCTCTTTTAAACAAAAACAATTTCAAAAGTGTCCCTACCATATAACTTAAGGACCAAAGACAGAAAATATGAAATCTAATGGAAATTACAACCACACTGCAAACAGTTCTAATATCAATAATTGTTGGGACTGGAGCTCTTCTGGATAGGAGTTTGGCAGCGACAGATAGTCACAGAAAAGAGCCGCTTTGTTGAGTCAGGACCATTCTGCATTAGGTTTCTTGGACTTATATGCCCAGCCATATATCTTTACCTTGCCCTGGATCTCTAAGGAACAGCATAGATGCCCCACTTCCCCTGCCCTTTAAGTCAATCATAGTTCCTTGTTTGGAGGGGAGGTAGGAGAGAGAGAGAGAGAGAGAGAGAGACTGTCACATAAAATAATTTTCACTACCTGGAAAACAACCTAGCTAAAAACAAATCTCTAGAGCCTGTGATAGTGAGGCTGTGCTCATTGCAGCCATTGCCATGCAAGCAGAGTTGTAAGTAATAATGTGGCCTTTAATGACGGAATGATGGACCTGCCAAACACTTGCTCCTGCCACAGACCGCTTGCATTTCCCTGCTGGAGAGCAGAGATATACCCATCTGGGAGTTATTAACATATCCTCGTCAATTCAAAACCGACTTTAACATAATCCATATTTGTTGGAGAAAGTCCAACATTAGCTTGAAAACAGCAGTCACGTGCCTCAGTGACACATTTCAAACAGCACACATGGAGCATGCTTGGGCAGCTAAGCAATTCAGAAATGCAAATAGCTGAAGCAGTCTCCTGACTAGATAAAAAGGACAAATCCCTTTTGGCAAAAGATGGATGTCCTCTTAATGCCACAGGAAAACAACCAAACCAGGAAAGGTACAAATGCCAGAGGCACTGATTTGGGTTTGGTGGCTAACCACCCGGGTGTCTCTTCTGGTTTATTCCACTCATGTTAGTGCAATCAATCTCATTTTAAACCTTAGACTTTAGCTGTTGTCTAACAGTGCTGCTTATCCGGGACACAGGAATTCAGATGCTCTAACACCAGCAGAACTGCATGTTGTATATGCTCGCTTGCTGTCATGTCTATAAGCACAAACTGTTCCCTTTAGAACTAAAGCAAAGATCTCTGGGCTCCTTTTCAACATTGTCTCGATTATTGTTCTGAGTAGGTTGTCTAGTTTAGACATACCACTGAAAGAAGCTAATTGGTTATGCTCCTAAAAATGAGATGTTATAAAATTAACTTCTATCAATATGTCACAAGGGTTACAGAAATCACCTCCAAACTAGGCACTGGTCTTTGTGAACACCTTAATATATTTTCAATTACTTGAACATATTAAAATATAATTCTTGTGCTAAATTCCTTCACTATATTGATATGTGTAGCATTTATGCTTTTTCAGTGAAATAAATTAATGAAGGGGGGGGAGTATTTCTTCGAGGCCACCACCCACTCCCATTGATGTGGAATTTGGCAAAGCTACATAAAAATCTTATATATAAATCATGTAAACCGAAGGTAAATGCAGATTCTTCCTATAAATATTTTAACAGACTCATATCGTTGGATCACAGGATTGTACCACTATCTAACTTCTCTGTGTTTGGTGATTATACTGTGGTCCTGTTAAAAAGTTCTTGTTCCAGGTCCCATGAGATAGAGCATATGTTCACATGCATCTGTAAATTAGGGCAAAATATAGACCTGAAAGCAGAAGTACACAGTAGTCTGCAGAGAGTCAATATGAAGTTCATAATGAAATAGTGTCTATTTAGACATAAATACCTCATCACCTCCTTTCTATTACATTTCCCTCACTCACTTCAAAGCTAATCTTATCAAAGTAAGGACTGCAAAAGCTGAATAAAGGCAAGAGACTGGCATACTTTAACGATGTATGCCACCCCATCAACTCGGGCCTTAGTCAGGGAGTCCTGAGATTCCCAAACAGATATGGTGGGTCTAGATCTTGGTTAGATCCCTCTCTCCATTGTTACTGGTCATCTCTATCAGGAACAACACAATAGACCTCTTTGTGGACCCCCATAGGACCTTGCCTTCAACTTGGATCAACAATGGTAGAGAATGTTCCATCCTCCAAAAGGAGGCTGGACAACATTCTACGCTACACTTGAGGAAGATGGATCCTGATATATAGATAAATCAGGAGAGGAAGACCAAATATAAGAAAAACTGAGGGGAAAAATACCATCCTGAGGAACTGGAGGATGATGTGGGAGAAGCAAAGAACATAGGAGACAGAGATGGAAGAGACATGACATTGATGTGAACATATGCCCTAGCTCATGGGATCTGGTCTGTATTTAGGTTTTGGGACTTTGTTAGGAAGTGAACCACCAGGAATGGAATTAGAGAATCCTGTGAAAAGAAAGCTTTCACCTGAGTAATGAGGCTGAAGGGTTGACATTCCATGCCTGGGGTTAAAGAATAGGAAAGCTATCAAGGGAGGGGATGGGATATGGAGTTTTGGTGGTGGGAATTGTGTGGAGTTGTACCCCTTTTATACTATGGTTTTAGCAGTGTTTCCTTTTTATAAATAAAATTTTAAAAGATTAAAAACAACAAAAAAAGTATAGTCATGGATATATATATATATTACTAGCTATCTACAAAACGGAGACCCCCCAACTCTTCATCTGCACTATTCCATCCTTTAGGTTCATGATTAGTCAACAGTTTGTTTGGCTTTATATGTTAACTCTTCTTTCAGCCACCAGGTTCCAGACGCTAGCATGATGTCAACCAGACTTCCCTGGACAGACAACTCCACTAATGTGTCCTGGGTCCCTGATTTCCCAGAGCCCCACCCCACTAGGGAAAGAGAGAGGCAGGCTGGGAATATGGATCGACCTGTCAACACCCATGTTCAGTGGGGAAGCAATTACAGAAGCCAGACCTTCCACCTTCTGCAACCCACAATGACCCTGGGTCCATACTCCCAGAGGGATAAAGAATAGGGAAGCTATTGGGGAGGGGGATGGGCTACAGAGTTCTGGTAGTGGAAATTGTGTGGAGTTGTACCCCTCTTATGCTATGGTTTTGTCAGTGTTTCCTTTTTATAAATAAAATAAAATAATAAAAAAATTATTGTTCTATCATTCTTAAAAGATACACAATGAAATTGTTTTTTTTCATTGGGGTTTGATGCCGTCACTAGGAATCCATTGCTCCTGGTGGCCCCACTCATTTTACTGGATAGGACAGAGAGAAATTGAGAGAGGAGGAGGAGATAGAGAAGGAGAATAAAAAGATAGACACTTGAAGACCTTCCACATCACTTTGAAGTGTCCCCCTTGTTGGTAGGGAGTGGGGGCTCGAA
Organism: Erinaceus europaeus; assembly: GCF_950295315.1. Lineage (NCBI taxonomy): Eukaryota > Metazoa > Chordata > Mammalia > Eulipotyphla > Erinaceidae > Erinaceus > Erinaceus europaeus. The sequence goes on along the minus strand of NC_080179.1, from coordinate 15,929,616 downwards.
CCCAGATCCTTGAGAGCATCCTTGCACTTTGTACTATGCGCAATTAACCAGGTGTGCCACCACTCAGCGCCCCCATAGTGAAGTTTTTAAAAATTTTTTTTTAAATATTTATTTATTCCCTTTTGTTGCTCTTGCTGTTTTTTTATTGTTGTAGTTATTGATGTCATCATTGTTGGATAGGATAGAGAGAAATGGAGAAAGGAGGCGAGGACAGAGAGGGGGAGAGAAGGATAGACAGCTGCAGACCTGCTTCACTGCCTGTGAAGTGACCCCCCCCCCCCGCAGGTGGGGAGCCGGGGGCTCAAACTAGGATCCTTAAGCCAGTTCTTGCACTTTGCGCCACCTGCGCTTACCCCGCTTACCCTGCTTCACACCGTCCGGCTCCCCTAGGTGAAGTTTTAAAGATAAAGGACTATGATACCTGTGACATCTCCTTTCATACTTCCTTTGTTTCAGTCATCTATGTTCCACAGAGAATATTGCCTTAATCTCTTTATGGTCTTCCTCTCTTCTATCGAGTCAGAGGAACCATTGCACCAAGACTCCCTTCAAAGCAGTGGGGGGCAGGCTTGAACCCAGCTCATACACATGGCAAAGCAGCTAATTATCAAGGTAAGATATCTCACCAGCCCTCCACCCTCCCTTTCAATTTCTCTGTCTTAACCAAAGTAAAGAAAATATATATTTTTTAAAATGGCAAAATAAATAGTTGACAAAAAAAAATAGACCCATAGAGAATAATATGGAGTTAAAAAAACAGAATCCAGACTTTGGAAACTTTCCATATTTACTGTACTTTGTTCATTGATAACTTTTTTTATGTTCTCAGTATTTGGTTACCAGTTATGGCATTGTTGGCCATTGCATATATGCTATTTCATCCCACTAGGCTGACTTTTTCAGAGAGAGAGAAAGACATATCACAAAAGTGAAGGTTCAGAACTGGATGTGCATGGCAGGAACCCTACTAGGTGAACTGTCTCTCCAGCCTCTAATGATAACATTTTATACAAGGGTCGAATCTTCTACTAGGAGAAGGAGACCAAATATAAGAAAAACTGAGAGGAAAATACCATCTTGAGGAACTGGAGGATGATGTGGGAGAAGCAAAGAACATAGGAGATAGATATGGAAGAGACATAACATTGATGAAGGAGAAAGCTCACCTTAGAACCATTCTGAGCAAGAACGGTTTCAGGAGTGACCAGAATGCAAAGCCCTGTGGCTGGGAAGATCTGGTAGAGGCTTAGGAGACAAAGATCTTCTCTACAGGAGGAGTATTCAAACAAGCCAACATGCAAGTAGTAGCAGATTGGACAGTCCAACTGCCAGTGACAGCATGTACACTCCTATCAGTAGAGACCATGGCCGGTGCACCGCTATGTTCCATCGCTGGGGAGCCAGAGACGACCCGAACTGCCCCTGTGGCTCCAGACAGACTATGACCCACATAGTCAACAACTGCCACCTCTCCAGATTCAAAGGAGGTCTCGAAACTTTACATCAGGCTCAACCTGACGCTGTTGACTGGCTACAGAAGAAGGGCAAACGCTAAAAGAAGAAGAAGTAGAGGACAGAATTCAGCCCTGAGGCAAAGAGGAGTTTAGACTGAAGGCTGAGTTGTAGTTAGGGCTGAGTAGTAAGGTAAGTGTGGTAGAGGAAGTGCCCTCCACACTTGATTCTTCAGCAAGGGAACTCTTCAGATTCTATGTACATGGGAAAGGTAGGACTGGGTGGGAGTTGTTTTTGCCTTTCCAGAGCACTTCTGCGTCAGCTTATGATGGGGCTGGGGACTAAAGCTGGGGCCTCTGGTACATCAGGAGGCTTTTCACATAAGTGTTATGTTATCTCCCCAGCCTGTTTGTCTGCTGGTTGGTTTAAGATTTGCTATATTTCATATAAAAGAGTATCACATGAGAGTCAGAGAGAGAGAAGCCAGGCACAACTCTGATACATGCATGCACTGATCAGGGTTGAACACAAGTCTTTAGCATGCAAGTCCTGTAGGCTCTCCCACCTGATGATTTGTTTTCCTGGATGCCAAGTGGGAGGTCTTAGCCCCTTATTGTCTTGCTGATGTTTTCTTGTCTCCAGCTTGTGGCTTGGAAGTATTGTGAAAGTTTTATCTGTGAACATAAAACCTATAAAATAGCAAAGAATTTGCCTTCCAGACTGGGAGTATGGACTGACCAGTCAACGCCCATGTTCAGCGGGGAAGCAATTACAGAAGCCAGACCTTCCACCTTCTGCAACCCACAATGACCCTGGGTCCATGCTCCCAGAGGGATAGAGAATGGGAAAGCTATCAGGGGAGGGGGTGGGAAATGGAGATTGGGTGGTGGGAATTGTATGGAATTGTACCCCTCCTACCCTATGGTTTTGTTAATTAATCCTTTCATAAAAATAAAAAAAAAAAAGAATTTGCCTTCATTAGAACATATGTGCATGTAGGTACAGTCTTAAATTCATTTTGGTGAATTACAGAAAATGAGGCTGAAAGAAGTAACTATAATTGTTCAACCTAGGTTAGCTGCTGAGAAATGCCCAGGGGAAAAGTCAGAGGGTGAGCTATGGCTTGGCAAGGTAACTCACTTGTGAACACACCTGCTTTGCCATGTGCCAGGATAGCCTGAGGGTGCTTCTTCCTGAGCAAGTGCTCTCTGGGTTGAAGAGAACTCAACTGGAGCCAACCTAGGCTTCTGCGTGGGAGAGGGATCAGGAACTCATGCCTAGCTAGCATCACAGGAGATAGACTCTGGAACTCTCGGAGCCGGAAGGCAATCCCCAGTGTGTTCAAACAGAGGAGCAGCTGTATATATACTCACCAAGTAGGGTGGAAACAGGATGTGATGTAAAGAGGGTGGAGCAAAAAAAGACTGGTGGAAATCAGGGTGACTACAAGAGGGGGCGGAGCAAAAAGACATTGGGAACCAGTGGGGATTAAACCAATGCCCTGCAGGCAGGGCGGTTCATAGGTAACTGATTATGTAAATAGACCACAGGGATAAGCAGGGGGAAGCTGGCATACTGCCCAACAGCCATGAATTTGACTTAGGTTTGAAATCCAACCTCCACTACACTGGGAGAACTTTGATTGCTGTGGTATCTGTATCTGTCTTCCTATATCTCTTTGTCTCTCTCTTTCCAGCTGTGAAAGTTGACTCAGAGAGATAAAGCACTGGTGACCACAAAGAATGAGTAGATACTGGGTGAATAAGAGGTCCAGAGAGAAATAAGAGAGAGCTAAATGCATTAGACTGCATAGTTTGCATGCCTGAAGCTTCATGGGGGTCCAGCACCACCATAAACAAGAATTCAGTGGTTTTCTGGTCTCTCTCTCCCATAAAGTTAAACAAATACTTTGAGAAGAGGAACAGATATAAACATTTGGGGAAAGAAAAGATCAAGGACTCATGAGGAATATGCAGCCAAGAGGTTTAACATCTGGGAGCAATTACCCAGCTGTAGGTTTACCCATCCTCACTATGGCTACACCCACTTGAGTAGGTCACACCAACAAGTCTCCCCTATAAAATGCAGCTTCAGGGATTTCTTTCACCTCAGGATTCTGTGAGGAACCCATCACCACCAGCTCCTCAGGTTCAGAGCCCAGGCATGTCATGATAGCAGGTAGCAAGACCAAGTAAATCAAAGCATTATTTTGTTCCTGAAGTAAATTGAGGCAGGAAAACATTTAAAGAAGCTACTTGCTTTTTATCTGTTGCATTCTCCTCATAGTCACCAAAGAGTTTAAGGGAAGGGGGGGAAATACATAGTTTCACAATCCACTGTGAAGGTCAAGTAACCAGTGTTCAACATAAGATCCTGGGAGTCCATGGACCCATAAGCAGAGAAACTTTGATCTGCTCCATACCCCCTGGCATTATGAGGTCAACTTTGTGTGATACTTTCTGGCTTTTCCATCCCCTTTGACATTCATTTAAATGTACTTTCCTTATAGAAAACTATGAGAGGGTGGAGGACAGAATGTGTTCTGGAATATGAGCTGCTCTGGTGATGACCCAGGGCAGAGAGGCACCAGGGGATCCCAGTCAGTCTGCTCCAGGATCAGGCCCCAAGCTATGTCCTCTGTGGTTCACTCCCACAGAGTTCAGGGTATTTGGCTTCTCTGATGTAGCCATATTTAGCACAGAACATTCAGTAAGATGGAGACAGTGGGGTTTCCATGAGGGTTCTGAGGAAAAAATGCCAGATGACTAATATAAAAGCTTAGTCTGAGAACTGGCCCCAACACATTATAAGTTATATCCCAGGAAAAGCATGTTTGTTCTCTTAAATCTAGCAACTCTTTAACCAGCAGCAGCAAATGAGGTGCCTTCTCCTTCACACAATTGGGTTGTTGGCTTGTACATACTGTGAGGCAAATGTATGTAGAATACTGCCTATTCAAGCTAAATTGCTATCTCATTAGGGCTGTTCTGGTATTGTACTTGGAGCTTGAATTTCTCACAAAAGCATCACTGAGAGAGAAAGACAGTGTCCTAAAGTGTGAAGGGACATCAGGAAAACCACTTCACCACAGCCCAAGGTTCTTGGGCTCTGACACTCTGTCCACTCATGTCCCCTACTTGGCCTTGGTTTGGCTGTGCTGCCCTTCATGGCCTTTTAGCAGGTGTACTCCTGTAGGCCCACTTGTCTGTGCCCTGAGCAGTCACACTCCGAGATTGGTTGTGTTGAAGAAAGCCAGCATCTAGGGGAGCAACATGCCAATGGGCATCTTAGTTCCCATCCGCTTAATCATTGAACCTGGAGCCAACAGAGAATGAGACACTGCCAAGTAGAGACACTGGAGTACCAGGATGGATGTAATGTGTGGAATGCTGTCCAACTGATTGCAGAAATCTGGATAAAGCAGTCTGTTCTGTTAGGTGAAGAAATGCTAGCACAGGCTGGTTATGAGAATATCTCCATAGCTTATGTCCAGCCCTGAATTTTCTGAGCTTCTGAAATTTTTTCTTTCCGTCACATCACTTTTCCTCATTCATAGTAATACAGTGAGAATATTTACAGAGAAAGGTCAATGTAGTTTCAGTCTTTCTAGGAACAAGATCAGCACAATAGCTGGATAAGTCTGAAGGGAGAGTTAAGTGCCACAAAAAGAAAAGCTTGTCTGGCCAGAAATTTTCTAAGGAACTTCCAAAATAGTTTCCATGTTATAGCGACAAATATGACACTGTTCCTCGTGATTGCCAAGCCTTGCGTTGCAATGAACATATCTGACGTCTGGGCTTATGAGAGTGGCATGCTATCACCCCACACTTTATCAGAGAATGAGGACAATCAGGACAAACTTTAGTGCTAAAAGCTGATGGCTAGAGGTCCCTGGTTGTCACATTCTGCATCCAACTCTCACTCTGAACTCCCATGCCCACCTCTCTTTGTCTTTCTTCCTCTGATTTCCCCCTCTTCACAGTTGATATCTATTTTCCACATTTCCATATAAATAGTGAAAGTGAGTGGAAAGCTAGGAAGAATGTGGACAAAAGTCAGAGGTGAGAAGAAACAAATGGGGAAGAACAACTTTGGCCTGGGTGGTGGCGCACCTGGTTGAACACACGTGTTACAATCACAAGTACCCAGGTTTGAGCCTCCTGTCCCCACCTGCAGGGGGAAAGCTTTGCAAATGGTGAAGCAGTGTTGCAAGTGTCTCTCTGTCTCTCTCCCTCCCTATTACCCCCTTCCTTCTAGATTTCTGGCTGTCTCTAGCTAATTAACACATCAAAATGAGAGAGAGAGAGAAAAACAGCTTCTGAGATGAAGAGCTCTTCCTTAGTTATACCTATTGGGCCATGGGGGCTGTGGTGATAGCTCACTGGGCAGGGCACGTGCATGCTTTGCTATGCCAACAATATATTGAAGGTACCATGACACTGGGTGGGGGGAGCTCTGGTGCTGTGGTCTCTCTCTCTCTCTCTCTCCTTCTCTCTCTCTGATTGCAAAGGCAGCCCAGGGCCAGTAGAACAGCATGTGTGCAGGTTTTGACTGCAAAAACAAACAACAAAACAAAACAAACAATGAAACAAGGCAATGAGCATAGTAAAGAGACCAGCAAAGTAATCAAGACTGTTCCAGCAAAGCACAAGAGTGCGTTACTACTTTATCTACATAACCGTGGCTTATAAACTATGAATAAATATATCTACTCTCATGAGCACCTCTCTTCTGATAGTCACCAGTTGAGGGCATATTGTAATGCAGAATCTATAGTATTATTAGTCATCACATAACACAGAATGTCCCAAGATGACATGTCTATATTCCCAAAACAAACAAAAAGATAAAACTGTTTTGGTTTTTTTTTTTTTTTATTGCCAATGAGGTTTGAGAAACACTGCACAAAATGTTCTTCTGAAATTTTACAATACATGTTGGCACAATAGAGGCTCTGAGAATTTCTGCAATTATGGAAGTCCATTTATACCCAAGCTTACTGAAGTATAACTCCTTTGTAAAGTGTAATATCTACTAACAGCTAATGAAACTTTTCCTTGAAACACTACCTTAAAAGAACAAAAATTATGTACTATATCCAACATTATTTTTTTCATAAAAAGAGTTACTGCAGTCTGAACTGTTCTGAATATTCATAACCACGAACATTTCAGTGGGACCACATGAGAATTAAAACCATACAGTGGTGCTCAGAACCCCATGCTAGTGATACAGAACCTACAATTTCTGGCTTATTCCAGCTGTGCAAAACCCCACACTGGACTGTGACAAAATTTTCTTTACCATAATTTGCTTTCAAATAAATCAACTGGAATAGAGCATTAAACATGATGAGAAATGATCAAGGGATAATTAAGATCATTAAAATTAAAATAATCATGAAAACAACAAGGGAATGTCCATCTGAAACTGTCAAGCTGTGGAAGACAGTGATGAGGAGGGGTGATGCATATCAAGCTATGCGAAACCTGGCATATTCAGAAGAAGGAAATTCACTTAAGGATGACAGGAGCCTAGGCTTTCAGGGATCGGCATCCTTCTCTGCCCAGAGGCAGTGAGAGCTGAAAAGAGCTTGGGCTTTGGAGCCACTTATCCTCATAAAGTCCTGTGTTTATTGCTATTACAACATTTCCCACTGTGCATTGTAATAATTATTTTTTGGTGGTTTACCTCATTACACTGTATGACCTCTATGAACAAGTATTCCATCTTGAAGCTCTCTCTGTGTGCAGGTGGAAGGCCCAATACTGGTGCATAGAAAGTATCAATAACACTTGTCAAATGAATGTCTATGAGGATCCTGGATGCGTAGTGTATAGTCATCCTCAAGGCTGAACCTCCATTATTTAAGGGGACTGAGAGCATTTGCAGTTATCCAGATCATGTGACAACGTGCATGTGATGGGGAAGAAGGAAGAGACAGTAAAGCTTAAGCAGCAATGATGACCTCAGGAGAGGGGGCTTGGTTTGCTAGTGGGTAGGGGTGAGGGGATATTTTTCATTCACAGCCATTTTGGTCAGTTGGATTTTATACAATGTTAGCATTGTATATAAAAATAAACAAAGATATTTTAATATATTTATTTTAGAAGAGAGATACAGAAAGAAAGAGAGGTCAGAGAGCTGTTCAGCTCTGGCTTATGGTGGTGCTGAGTCTCAGTCATGGAAGTATTTTCATAGTCATTATGCTATCTCCCTAGTCCAACAACAACAATAAAAAAATGTTTGAAGTATCCATGAATGATAACTAGAGTGAATTCCTGAATTCCAGTGACTAAAGGTTCGATTTTTTAAAAAATTGCCTTTTAACTAATTAACTACTATCTAGTAATGAGATTAAAATATTTACTGGACCTGGGAGGTCACTCATCTGATAGATCAAATGCCTTCTTACTGTATATCAGGTTCTGTCTGGGTTTGAACTCTGGTACTACACGGGGTCACTGTAGATGGTAACAAAGGAGCTCTATGGATGGTGGAGTGGCGCCCTGGTGTCCCTCCTCATTCCCTCTTTCTGTAAACAGAAAAAAAGAAAGAAAATGTTGGGCCCTAGAGTTAACAATATTGTGCACATATCAAGCCCTTCAGTTCTGAATACTTAAAAAAAGAAACAAAACATTTTTTTGGTTGAATGATGTATTGCTAAACTAGGCAAAAAGCAGATCTAACAAAAGTCTTAACTAATTGACTCAAACCTGCATTTCCAGGTCTATATCTCGCCCAGTGCCTTCCCTGAGTCATACAGCGCATTATCTGTTACCTCCCACACTTTCCTGCCAGTGTCTACCTGAGCTCTGCTGTGGAAGTGCTTCCCTTCCTGAGAGAATCAGCTCAAAGTATGTCACTCTTATTTGGTGCTACTCTTTTCCCTAATCCAGCTTTCAAGCCCTATTCTCAACTCTGATACCATCTTCCCAGACAATATTCTCAAGTCTACCTGCATATTAGCTATCAGGCTCTGGCAAAAATTTACTAAAGTCATGGGCCCCTCGGAACATATCTAAAATAGACTTCCTAGATTCTTTCCACCTAAGATCCCTATTCTCATCTGCTCTATTTCTACTTTGTGGTTCCTGTTTATTAAACATTTTGTCCTGCTTTATATCTTACCACCTTTCAGCCACCAAGTTGCAGATGCTACTGTGACTGCATCCTGACTTCCCTGGGCAGACACCCCCCAATGTGTACTGGAATCTCACCTCACCAGAGCCCTACCCAACTAGGGAAAGATAGAAACAGGCTGGGGGTATGAATTGACCTGCCAATGTCCATCCTCAGTGAAGAAGCAATTATAGAAGCCAGACCTTCCACCTTCTGCATCTCATAAAGAATTTTGGTCCATAGCCCCAGAGGATAAAGAATGTGCTTTGGTTACTGATTGATAGTGATCAGTAGAAAGCTTTGATTGAATATAAGAGGGAAGAAGCAGAGTGAGTGAGATAGTGAGGTTGAAACTTTAATTTCCACCACTTCCATTTTCACTTTTCTAAGTGTTTATTGCCTATACACAGTGGTGTGTGGTCTCTGTGTCTGTTCATGTACTACCTTCTTTTTTCCTTAGAAAACTCTTTATTCAAAATAGATTGAGTTATATTCTTTTAAAAGATAACTTCTGGGGTGTTGTTAAAATTCGGCGGCTCCAGCTGGCCGGGCTAGCTTCACAGGTGGGTAAAAGAGACGACTAGAGACATACGGCTGGGCAGGGAAGCTGTATTTCTTTATTCAGGAACAACGATTCATAAACTAACCCAAACCAATCACCACACAGATCTGTCCTGCATCCTTCCCCCGCAGCAGCGCCAAGCACTCTCTCTAACTCTGGAACTCAGGAACCCTCCCCAGGTTCCTTGGAGCGGGGCCAAGTGGGCCCGCGAAATTAGCAGGACTGATCCAATTTTCTTGGCAGGGGAGATCTAGAACAACCCAATGTAAAGCATACAACACTGGGGTCAGATGGTGGTGAACCTGGTTGAGTACACACATTATAGCACACAAAGACTCAAGTTTAAACTCCCCTTCCCTCCCTGTGGGGTGGGGGGAGCTTTGCAAGTGGTGAAGCAGGGCTGCAGGTGTCTCTCTGTCTCTCTCTCTCTCTCCCTCTCTGTCACCCCCTTTCCTCTCGATTTCTGCCTGTCTCTAGTCAATAAATAAATAAAGATACGAAAAAGAGAGAGACAGAGAGAGAGAGGGAGAGAAAAGGGGAGAGAGAAGGGGAAGGAGAGAGAGAAAGAGAGAGAGAGAGAGAAAGAGAGAGAGAGAGAAAACCAGAACATCACTCCGGCACTTGCAATGCCAGGGACTGAATTTGTAATCTCATGCTTGACAGTCTATAAAAAAATCAATAAAAAATAGAATAATAAACATAAACCCAAAACAAAGTACTCAAGTGACCATTCCTGATACATTACTTGTTTTAAAAATTGATGCAGGCTAGAGTGATGTCTCCTTGGTAGAGTGCATGAAGCCCTGGGTTCAACTGCTGATGCTATATTTTTTAAAAAAAAAAGATTAGAAAGTCAAAAATTGATGAGCCAAATGTCAATTCATAAGCTTCACCAAACAACACACAGCAGGCATCTATCATGGAAGGGGATGTGGTTGATGGGCAGTGACATTTAAGGAGCTCTTATCAGGACTGGGTAGGGTGTACCTGGTTGAGCGCACGTTACAGTTCACAAGGACCCAGGTTGAGCCTTTGGTCCCCACCTGTAGGGAGAAAGCTTTGTGAGTTGTAAAGCGGTATTGCAGGTGTCTCTCTGTCTCTCTCCCTCTCTATCATCCTCTATCATCCCTTCCCTCTGGATTTCTGGCTGTCTTTATCCGATAAATAAATAGAGCTAATACAAAAATTAAAGAAAAAAAAAATGAAGTGCCCTTATCTTCAGCACAAAGTTCTCAATCTTTTTTTTTTTTTTTGGAGGCCATGATTTGTTAACTTCTACAAGAACTCTAAGTACACATTCTTATTTTTAACAATGAAAACTGTTAAAATAAATGAAAACGTACTTATTTATTTATCTGTTGGTTGTCACTGGGGCTTCATACTCCAGGCTGACTTTTCAGATAGAAAACAGAGAGCTAGAAAGACAAACAGAAGGACAACTCAAATCTGAGGGCTCCCTCAGGGCAGTGGGGGCTGGGGGCAAACCTGGGTTGTGCACTGGGCAGCAGGCACCTTATCCAGGTGAGTTAGCTCATTGATTAGATATTTTTTCAATTGAAAGGAGCAGGCAAATTAATTCCATCAAGACATCAGTTTTAGTAAAAGTCCAGAGCACCAAATTCTAAACAATGTCATTTGGGGGAATCAGGGATATAGGGAAGTAGTTTACCCAATAGAGGGCGTGCTTCCATGTAAGAAGACTCAGTCCCCCGCAACCACAGGGGAGAACCCACACAGGAGTACAGCTGTGCTCTGATGTCTCTCTGTCTCTCTTTCCCTCTCTGTGTCCCATCCTCTTTCTGAAAACAGAGAGTTCACTGAAAAGTTGGGGGTTGGATGAGGGGTGGTAGCCAGCCAGAGCACTATTCCAGCAAATATAGTAACAGGGATCAAACCTGGGGTGCCATACTTGCAAGTCTTGCACTCTACCCACTACCATAGCCACAAGAATTTCATTTGTGATTTTTGAAATTTTCCACACATTTTAGCTTTTAAAAAAAGGCACTTTGAAGTAGAACATGAAATAAATTAACATGTCCCCAATTCACTAAAACAATACAAAAATGATATATTCTTAAATAAGTGAAGGTATGCTACTGTTAGTAAGGAAAACAGAAATAAAACTTTATTTAAATAAAAGATAAAATCAGGGGCCAGGTGGTGGAGCACCTGGCTGAGTGTACACATTACGGTGCACAAGGACCTGGGTTCAAGCCCCTGATCCCCACCTGCTGGGGAAAACTCTGCGAGTGGTGAAATTGGGCTGCAGGTGTCTCTCTGTCTCTCCTCCTCTCTCTATCTCCCCTTCCTCTTGATTTCTGACCATCTTCATCCAGTAAATAAATAAAGATAATAAAAAATAAAAATAAAATCATTGGTCAATGGAAGGAAAGGAGATATAATTCTCAAATCTCTCCTCTCTACTTCCCTCCTTGTCTTTCTCAATTATATAGTTTTTCTCCTCTTGTCTTCAAGTTTTCACATGTAAAAAAGTGAAGCCAGGTGTTTTTGTCCAGATGTTCAAATTGCAATAAACACCAAATAGACAAACTATAGCAAATACCGATAGATATTCAAACCAGTTAAAACTAATAGATATTCAGACTACAGTTCTCCCCCTACACAAGCAAAAAATAATTAAAAAAACACACACACATTAATGTTAGCCAGTGAGAATTAAAATCACTTAACATTAGGCAGGTCTGTAGACTTAGTGTGACATTTTGCTTATGGTAGAATACAAATTCCAACATCATTTTTACGTTCCTGTACTTAGTCTTTTTACATAGTTGTAGGTGTATATTAGATCAGTCAGAAAAATAAGACCTAGCTTTGGAGGGATATTTAATATGCAATTGGATATGGACACTTTCTTACATTTTGTATAAAAGAACACTTTCAGTTATTTACAGATAACTATGGGCAGAAGTGGAACACTATCAGTCTCTTGAATATAAAATATTGGGACTGAAGCAAATGGATATTGCTGAAAGAGCTTTACTACAGGAAGGAAAGGAGCAACCACTCCAAGAATAAAGGAGGAGGAATGTACTTTTCAATGGAGTACCTTTTAGGAACCTTGTCTGTGCCCTTGGCTCCAGAATAAGAGGGAAGAAGTGATGGCAAGACTACATTATAAAGCCTAAGCTTGTCTTAGACTTCTGAGCTTTCAGAGTGTTTGTTCAGGAGGTAGTTTCCAAGGTTTTACAACTTTGCTTAAAACATTCAGTCTCCTTTTTAGATCCATTCAGCTGATATCATTTTTAGTGACTTCCGAGGCATCGTTGTCTCTGAGAATTGATACAGCAGTGAATCTTTACTTGGTTTCATCAAAACTGGACTTTCGTATCTCACATTTTGCTTTGCATACACACACACACACACACACACACACACACATACACACAAACACACACACACACACACACTCTGCTCTCTCTCTTTCTCTCTTTTGAAAGTTCGTGGAAACCAGCTTTGTCTTGTCAATTGAACAACAAGCATGAAATTTATATAATCACTGCCTTGTCATTGTATAACTGATTTGCATCCTCTGGCTAAATGCAAATTGTCTGTCTCTAAGCCTAATGGCACTTGCCTCTGTCTAAAGGAACAGCACTAAAGCAGCTTGTAGACAAGACTGTTTGTTTAGCTTGGCTTTTCCCTTTGATCTCATGTTAACATACCTTAATGGCAGGTAATGATTGATAATAGAGTATTGTAAAGTTCAGGTAATAAATACTGCCTAACTCATAATAGTGCTGAATAATGTACTTTTTATGACTTGGTTTGATGGAAAATTTCCTTGTCAGCTTGGTCTAATTGTCCAAACAAAACCACCCATTACTTGAAGAAATACATGTCCAACCTAGACACATTAATTAGGGTCATGACTGGGCTGCACAAAAGAATATAGTAACACTTCAGTTATCTTTAAATGTAATCTTTGGACCATCTTAACTAATGCTAAACTCAGGTTTAATGAGAAACTTTTGTTTACACTTGCCCTTTGAGGCATACCTTGGACGCCATGTTGATGGCTGTGGGCCAAATGCACACACAACAGGCTCTCTCCTTTGAGGATCCAGAGGTCATCTATTCTAGTAGTTTGAATATCAAAAATGACATCAGTAAGTTCCCTTTATCTTGGCTCAAGGGTTGGGAAATTTGAAAAGAAAAAGAACATTTTACAAAATATTTTGCTACTGGATATTTAAAGATACTTGGCACTGTGAGTAGAGTCAAAAGGAGATTTGGTATCTTAATGGTCACAAGCTCGGGTGTTGTTCATCAGAATACTTAGGGTAGTCCTACTTGCCCAATTGTGTATTTCCATGACACTTCCTTGTCTTTGAAGTCCCAGGAAAATCCTAGAGGATACAGTGTGGGAGATACTCAAGAACTTACCACATAGACTTTTAACAAAATAGTTGGTACACCCAAGATTTGGTACACCCAAGATTTGGCTTTAGGACATACACATAATGAGTCCAAAAATAATTATATTAAAATTATTTTTAATTTAATTTATATAAATATATTTTAAATTTTTGAATAGAATATTTTTAATATTATATAAAATTCAGATGTTCAAAATGGGTACAAATGGCTGGCAACTTAAAGCAATTGTCTAAGAGTCTGTGTAAGATACTTAAAGTTTGTAAACTGATTAAATTCTGATAATGGACTTAAATTGTTAAGGCATTTCTAAAATTAAGTCCCCTTCCCCCAAATATTGTTACCTACAACCTTAGACCAGATAGACCAGAATCATCTGGTCCTATCAGTAACTAAGATATAGTTGTTAGTAGATAGCATTAAATAACATAAATCATGGTGAGGCCAAGTTAAAGTCAGGCAAATATTAACCTGGAATTTTCAAACTAAACCAAGATACCAAGTAACTTGGCTATAATAATGATCTACTGGCTGTAGGGAGGCAAGGCTATGGAGCAGCAGCAGCTGTGTTTCTCTGCTTTCCTCTCCTCTCCTCTCCTCTCCCAGGTCAACTAGGAACATCTAAGGAGACCACCTGAGACCTCAACAAGACAGAACCAGAATGACTTTGAGAACCTATCAAATCATCGGTGAGTGCAAACACATGTGGATCGTGGACAGAAATAAGCCTAAGGAGAGATTCCTGGGGTGAAAACCCATATCTACTCTGGAGTGACTGGTAACAGTCTGGCAGCTTACTGGTTGAGGCAGCACCTCCAGTCTGTTTAACTAACAAAAAGACTGCTGAAGGAAGGAGAGGACTTGCCTAAGGCTTACCAAATGCAACTGTGAGTCTCCATCACTACTGCCCCTCGGAGGCTGGAACAGTAGCCAAAAGGCCCCATGCTGACATTAGGGAGCAAAGAACTGGCCCAGAAACTCAGGAGAAGATCTATACCCTGGTGGGCTAGAGATGGGGCTGTATAGTGAGAACCTTTCCACACTTCTGATGAATTGGGAGTCATGGTGAATCACTGTAACAGAACCTACAGAGTATAAACGTGAGTTGTTTGGCAATTCACAGGGCCAGCCAAGTACTTTCAGATAGAAAAGCAGCTGAACTGAGCCCAGTGCTTTGGATCCTCAGGGCGTGGGAATCCCTGTGCATAACCACTGTGCTATCTCTCCCTACCCTGATTTATCTCTTGGTCAGGAATGAGTGATTAAACTAAGAAGCCTACTTATAGTTAAAAGCCCTCAGGCTCCCATAGCCTACAGGGAATAAAAAGAACAAAAGAGGTTTTAACAATCACTGTGCTTCAACTCAGGGATTAAACTAATATTGAAACAACTGTTAATTTCCACAACTGTGAACTCTTTAAGTACACTACTTAGACACAAATCAATCTAGGCAAGAATAATCAGTAATTTGAAAAGTACTGAGAGAGAGAGAGAGAGACCTCATAACATACTATATAAAATGGTTAAACCAAGAAGAAATAGTGAAGAAATGAACCAGGACAAAAGTCCAGCTAAAAATCCCCCCAAAGGTTAAAGCACAGAACAGTGAGGTCAACACCCAGACGCTAGTTAAGGAAATAGCCACAGGAGTGAGTAAAGAGTTTGAAGAATTGTCATCAGAAATGGGGAAACAACAAATGAGCCTCTGGAAAAAAAAAAAAAGCACTAATTATTTGAAGGCAATTAGAGAGCTGAAAGCTTAAATAGCTGAGCTAAGAACACAACTAGCTGAACAAGCTAAAACAGTATCAGAACAGGGTAACAAAATATTGGAACTACAGAAAACAGCAGAAGAAAGAGAGAATAAAATAAATGAGCCTGAAAACAGAATTAGAAATATCGAGGACAAATTAGAAAAAAACTAAGAAAGAAGTAAGATATCTCAAAAAAAGAGATACTGAAAATAACAGCAGAGACATATGGGATGACTTTGAAAGGAATAATATATGCATTATTGGCTTACTAGAGGAAGAAAGGGAGGGAGGGGAAGAATACATTCTACAGGACATAATAGCTAAGAACTTCTCTAATCTAGAGAACATAAAAGACATTTGAACCTTTGTTCAAGAAGCCCAGAGCATCCCAAACAGAATTAACCCAGACTTAAAGACACCGAGACACATCATTAAAAAACAAACAAACAGAAAAACAGTATAGTCATGAGTCCTTTGGAATATAACAGAAAACATAGGCCTACTAGCTATCTACAAAAATGGAGACCCTCCAACTCTTCTCTGCACTATTCTAGCCTTTAGGTTCATAATTAGTCAACAATTTGTTTGGCTTTATATGTTAACTCTCTTTTCAGCCACCAGGTTCCAGATACTAAGATGATGCCAACCAGATTTCCCTGGACAGACAAACCCACCAATGTGTCCCTAAGCCCCACTTCCCAAGATCCGCTCCCCACTAGGGAAAGAGAGAGACAAGCTGGGAGTATTGATCAACCTATCAATGCCCATGTTCAGCGTGGAAGCAATTACAAAGCCAGACCTTCCACCTTCTGCACCCCACAATGACCTTGTATCCATACTCCCAGAGGGATAAAGAATAAGAAAGCTATCGGGAGGGGATGGGATATGAAGCTCTGATGGTGGGAATTGTATGGAGCTGTACTCCTCTTTTCCTATGGTTTTGTCAATGTTTCCTTATTATAAATAAAAAATAAAATAAATAAAATAATAAAACAAGAAGTTCCAAAAGGTGGTCCAAAACAGAATTAACACAGACTTAAAGACACCAAGATACATCATATTTAGAATGGAAAGGAATAAGGATAAAGAAAGGATCCTGAAAGCTTCAAGAGAAAAACAAAGAGTCACCTACAGAGGAAAACCCACAAGATTAGCAACATATTTCTTCACACAAACACTATAGGCCAGACAAGAATGGCAAGATATCTATCAAGTGCTCAATGATAAAGGATTTCAACCAAGGCTACTGTATCCTGCTAGACTGTCATTCAGACAAGAGGGAGGCATAAAAACCTTCTTAGACAAGCAACAGTTGAAAGAATCAATTATCACCAAGCCTGCCCTGAAACAAGTTCTGAAAGGTCTCCTATAAACAGTCAGACCACCATAAATAGGCCATATATCAGAACACTCTAAAAGTCTACAAGAATGGCATTAAAATATCTTTAATCTATGATATCAATAAATGTGGATGGCCTGAATTCACCTATTAAAAGGCACAGAATAGGAAGATGGATGAGAAAATACAACCCAACAATATGCTGTCTACAGAAAACCCACCTAACTCAACAAGACAAACACAGACTCAAAGTGAAAGGATGGAAAAGTATCATATAAGCCAATGGCCCACAAAAAAGGGCAGGAACAGCTTTTCTCATATCTGACATGATAGACTTTAAAATCAAAAAAATTAAAAAAGATAGGGATGGAAATTACTTAATGCTCAGAGGGGATCTGTCAATCAAGAGGACTTAACAATGAATAACATCTATGCACCCAATGAGAAGCCATCTAAATACATCAAACATATACTGAAAGAGCTACAGTAATATATTAATCACAACACAATAATAGTGGGGGATTTCAACACCCCACTCTCTCAGCTTTACAGGTCATCCAGGCAGAAAATCAATAAAGAAATGAGAGAGCTAAATGAGGAGATAGAGAAACTAGAACTATTGAACATTTTCAGAATCATTCACCCCAAGAAATTGGAATATACATTCTACTCAAGTCCACATGTGTCATTCTCAAGGATAGACCATATGTTAGGCCACAAAGACAGCATCAGCAAATTCAAGAGCATTGAAATCATCATCCTCAAGCATCTCCTCAGACCACAGTGGAATTAAACTAACACCTAACAATCAACAAAAGATTAGTAAGAGTTCCAAAATGTGGAAGCTCAAAAGTACACTCCTTATCAACTACTGGTCAAAGAGGAAATAAAGGAAGAAATCAAAATGTTTTCAGAGATCAAAGAAAATGAAGACACAAGCTATCAAAATATTTGGGACACAGTTAAGGCAGTACTGAGAGGGAAGTTAATAGCTATACAAGCGCACATTAGGAAACAAGAAAAAGCACAAATAAACAGCCTGATTGCACACCTTAAAGACCTAGAAGAAGAACAAAAGAACACTAAAGCAACCAAAAGGATAGAAATAACTAAAGTTAGGGCAGAAGTAAATAACACTGAAAATAAGAAAACCATACAAAAGATCAATGAAAGTAAATATTGGTTCTTTGGAAGCATGAACGAAACTGACAACCCTTTAGCCAGACTCACAAAAAAAAAAAAAGGGAGAAGACCCAAATAAATCGGATTGTAAATGAAAGAGGAGATAGCACAATAGACACTGCAGAAATTGAACATATTATGTGAGGTTTCTATGAACAACTATATGCCACCAAGCTAGAGAACCTGGAAGAAATGGATGATTTCCTAGATACTTTACAAACTTCCAAAATTAAATAAAGAGGAACTAGATAATATGATCAGGCCCATCACAGCTAATGAAATTGAAACAGTTATCAAAACCCTTTCAAGAATAAAGTCCTGGATCAGATGGTTCTATGAAGCCAACATCACTCTGATACCAAAAGCAGACAGGGACACAACCAAAAAAGAAAACTACAGACCAATATCTCTGATGAACATAGATGCTAAAATATTGAACAAAATTCTAGCCAACTGGATACAGCAGTATATTAAAAAGATTGCTCATCATGACCAAGTGGGGTTTATCTTAGGGATGCAAGGTTGGTTTAATATACATAAGTCAATCAAAGTGATCCACCACATCAATAAAAGCAAGCCCAAAAACCACAGTCATATAGATAGATGCAGAGAAAGCCTTTGAGAAATTCCAACATCCCTTTATGATCAAAACACTACAAAAAATGGGAATAGATGGAAAATTCCTGAAGATAGTGGAGTCTATATATAGCAAACCTACAGCCAACATCATACTCAATGGTGAAAAACTGGAAGAATTTCCCCTCAGATCAGGTACTAGACAGGGCTGCCCACTATCACCATTACTATTCAACATAGTGTTGGAAGTTCTTGCCATAGCAATCAGGCAGGAGCAAGGAATTAAAGGCATACAGATTGGAAGAAAAGAAGTCAAACTCTCCCTATTTACAGATGACATGATAGGATAGTATACATAGAAAAACCCAAAGAATCCAGCAAGAAGCTTTTGAAAACCTTTAGGCAATATAGTAAGGTGTCAGGTTACAAAATTAACATTTAAAAGTTAATGGCATTCCTCTATGCAAACATTAAGTTAGAAGAAGTTGAAATCCAGATATTAATTCCTTTTACTATAGCAACAAAAACATAATATCTAGGAATAAACCTAACCAAAGAAGTGAAAGACTTGTATGCTGAAAATTATGACTCATGGAAATAGAAAAAGAAACAAAGAGGTGGAATCTTATAGATGAAGGAAAAGAAGAAAGGAGAAAATAAAGAAAGAAAGACAGAAAGAGAGAGAGAGAGAGGAAGAGAGAGGGAGGGAGAGAGAGAAAAGAAGGGGAAAGAAAGGGAGGAAGAAAGAAAGAAAAAGTGAGATCAGGCAGTTTTTTTCCTTCTGTTTGTACTGCCAAGGCACATCGCTGGCTCCTACCCACCCACAACCAGGTTGCATTTTTTTTGAAACTATATTAAATAATTTCTTTACCCAGTTATTGTTTAGGCTGCTAATTTCAACTCTGAAGAATATTTTGATCTGCCTCTTCCTGATCCAAAGCCTTCACTCATTCTATATAGCCTTCGGAATAAAAAGGAGAAACAACTTCTAAACCCTCTATGACATCAACATGTATTAGTAATTTTTCTTCCTTTAAAATATACATTCAATTCACAACAAATCCCTGCCTCTCTGTGTACCAGTCCTTTGAATGACGCTCTAATATCAGAACCTAATTTGTTTTTCAGAAAACAGATAAAGTGATTCTCTTTACAAAATAACTTTACCACATTCAGTTGATTTACCAGAGTTCCATTACTACTGTAGAGTCCTCTTTTCTCAACTGCACGCGCTATCTCAAGTTACATGACATTTGTTGATGTCCTACTAGAACTTTGTAGGAAGATAAGAAGTTTGTTTTGAATTTCTTCATTCTGCTTGAACTCAGACATTCGTTAAAATTGTGGGCTGGCGATAAGCATATGGCACTATAGAAATGAGTGGATGGCCTCTTTGGGTCTTATATTAGACCCTGTAAGAGACTCCTAGACTCCTTTTATGCTTTCGTGGACTTGCCAGATTGAATGATGTTCACCTGAGGCTGCCTATAGGAAAGAAGAAAGCAATTAGGATGAAAATAACCCTAGTACTTTGGGAGAAATAGAAAGAATGAATATTTATGATGTCATGGGTATCGATATAATCTATAAAGACACCTCTAGCCCAGGTTCCTCCATATCTAGGAAAATCTCTTGGTGTTCATGTTTGTTTAAGGTGAGCTTCTATTCTTTCTGAATAGAAGTCCTCACCATGTATAAATATACACATATGCTTGTTTTGTCTTTTTAATTTTTATTTCTAAAAAGGAAACACTGACAAAACCATAGAATCAGAAAGGTACAACTCCACACAATTCCCACCACCAGAACTCTGGATCTCATCCCCTCCCCTGTTAGTTTTCCTATTCTTTATCCCTCTGGGAGTATGGACCCAGGGTCATTATGGGGTGCAGAAGGTGGGAGTTCTGGCTTCTGTAATTGCTTCCCTGCTGAACATGGGCATTGACAGGTCGATCCATATTCCCAGCCTGCCTCTCTCTTTCCCTAGTGGGGCAGAGCTCTGAGGAAGCGGGGCTCCAGGACACATTGGTGGGAGTTGTCTGCCCAGGGAAGCCCAGTTGGCATCATCTTAGTATCTGGAACCTGTTGGCTGAAAAGAGAGTTAACATATAAAGCCAAAAAAGTTTTTGACTAATCATGAACTTAAAGGCTGGGATAGTTCACATGATGAGTTGGGGGTCTCCATTTTGTAGATAGTTAGTAGGCCTATTTTATTTATATTCCAAAGGGTGTTGGTCTGCTTCTAAATTCTATTCTGCTTCTAAGACCCCTTCTGTTTCATTGTTTTAATCCCCCCTGATTAACACTATATTCTATTTACATAACCACTGTTAACTAAGCACCGCCCTGCTTCCAGGGCATTGGTTTAATCCTCACTGTTCTGCACATTTTTTCCTTCTCCCCAACCCCTATCCTACGTACTTTCTCTTCGGACCTGACAATTCCGCCTTAGGATATATAAGGACAGGATTGTGATTAGAGATAGCTTAGATTGCACTGCATTCCACATGAATAAAGACTGAACTGCGTACCACTCAGCCATGAGTCCCTGGTCGTCTCTCTTTCCCGCCCACGAAGCTAGACCAGCAACTGGTGCCCCAAACTGGGACCGCCAAATGGTGCCTGGAACAGAGAATGGCAAAAGGGTCCATGACTATACTAGTTTTTTTTTTTTCCTTTCTGAACCTGACATCTGATATGCAGGTGGATCTAAGTTATTGTCTAGGGAGATGATATCATGGCTGGAAAAAGGACCAGAAAGCTGGATCAGGGAAGAGAGTAGCTCCCATACATGGGAAAGGTGTATAAATATTGTTGACTATAAACCCCATTGATTTGATGTGATCTAGGGCCCATATTCAGCTTAGGAGCGAGCCTATGTGACCTTGTGTTTTTGAACCATGTAAGATAAAGTTACCATAAACACATTCCTTCTGTGTTTCTGAACATCTGTGAAGCACAACTTATTCTTCTAAAGCCTCTTACTATTTGTGCTTCATTTAAGATGAGCACATTTGCTAGACAAATGAAATGCTTATTATCTGCTCTATCAATTATTGATAGAGATTTTAAATTTCTTGAAAAGGGTCCAGACTGATGAAGGTACTACACTACCTGGACACTTACTCCTTTTCAACTCAATAATTTGGGAGATTTCCAATTTTCTTGACCAATTCAAATATCACATTTCTAATGATCTATTAAATTACTCTACCCTAGCTCTACATGCCTCAGAAACTATGGTGTAGTTTCTAATAGATGAGTCTTCATTCTCTTTCTTACAGCAACTACTCATCCTTAGAAATCCTGTCTATAATCACAGATAAACTTACCTCTGCTCATGCTGCCAAAGATTTCATTAGTACTCAACTTAGCAATTTATCAGTCCATGGGCTGGGTAGATAGTATAGTGGTTATGCAAAAGAAGTTCATGCCCAGTGTACTGAGGTCCCTGGTTCAAACCCTAAAACTACCATGAGACAGAACTAAGCAGTACTCTGGGAAAAATAAAGAAAGGAGGGGAGGAAGGAAGGAAGGAAGGAAGGGAGGGAGGGAGGGAGGGAGGGAGGAAGGGAGGGAGGAAAAAAGGTATGAAAGAAGGAAGGGGAGAAAAGAAAGGAGAGAGAGAGAGAGACAGAGAGAGAGAGACGGAGAGAGAGACAGAAAGAGAGAAATCCAGAGTGCAGATTCTAAAGCACAGGTCACATACTCTAGAGTGAATTCAAGGAATAATTCCTACCACCTGGTCTTATGATAGTAAAATCTAGGAGTTGCATTATTTTCAGAATAAAGGCAAAGACTAGTTAATTTAAAAATAAAATGGTCATATTTGCAATGATAAGTCAACTGAATGAATTAAAGGTACATTTCTTAAACAATGTCTCAGAAATTCCTCTCATAGTCCAAAAGAAACCAAGATCTAGTCACCAAGTTTGTACGAAAGTACAGCTGATGATTCTGGAAGTTTTGTAAAATGTTACCCTAGTGAGAAGTTTCACCTTGCCTGTGGACAGGGGAATGTAAAGTCTCCTGAGAAGAACCTGTTCACATTTCTAGAAATCATGGCCTAAAGCATTCATACCAAAAGCCTACAATCTGAAAACTGCCAAGTGATTTTCTTAAGATTAAGAGGTGTCAGTTGGGATGCATTGGATTGACCTTCCCGTGGTGCATCCTGTGAGTACCCATTCACTGGGGAAACTGACGATCCTTCCTAGCCGACTGAATCCACATGGATCCCAGTCACTTTCAAAGCCAGCAACAAGCAGCTCCTGACAGCTTTCAACCTGACGCTGTTGACTGGCTACGGAAGAAGGGCGAACGCTAGAAGAAAGAAGAGGTGTCAGTGCCTCTCCATCTGGTTCTATCTGTTGCTCAAAATTACTTCAATTTTTTTTTTTAATCTGAAAATCTCATGAAACTGGGAATATAGAAGAAAGTAGGTAGCCCTAGTGGTCAGGTCCTGAAACTTCATAGTTAATTGAGACCCTAGTGTGACTTCTGATCAAGTCATGGACATACCACTCATGATAAAAGCCCATGGTTTGAGAGCTGGTAGGTAGTGCAGCGGGTTAAGTGCACATGGCGCAAAGTACAAGGACCAGCACAAGGATCCTGGTTCAAGCCCCCAGACCCCCACCTGCAAGGGAGTTGCTTCACAAGTGAAGTAGGTCTGCAGCTATCTGTCTTTCCTCTTCTCTGTCTTCCCCTCCTCTCTCAATTTCTCTCTGTTCTATCCAGCAACAATAGCAATGACAACAATAATAGTAAATACAACAACAAGGGCAGCAAAATGGGGAGGAAAAAAAGGCCTCCAGGAGCAGTGGATTTGTAGTGCAGGCACTGAGCCCCAGTAATAACCCTGGAGACTAAATAAATAAATAATTTTTTAAAAGCCCATGATTCATCTTGATATTCATGGTGTATTGGGGTACTTCTGATTTTTTCTTTTGTTCATTTTGCAGAATTTCATCTCATTCAAATTTATCAACAGTTGGTTTATTGACAATACTCTTCCAATACTTCATAAACATTGTATTTTCTAAGATCTCAAGGATGCTATTCAATCTTGAACCATTCCACAAATGATTTCAGGAAGTCTTACATCACTTGAATGCATTGAATAACAAAGGACAGTAAAATATAAAATTAGACCCATCAAGACTACTCTAATTGGAACAGTTCCCTTGTTGGGTAACTAGGTAGGTAACTGCAAGCAAGTTGCTCAACCGCTCAGCTCTGATTTCCTCACCTATACAATATGTACTCAGGAACTACTGAAATTATTTAAATAAAGATAATACACAAGAATGCAAATGATGACATTTGACTAAATTAGTGGCCTTGGGTCAATTTTTAAACAATATAGCTTGGGATGCAAACAATCTTTCCGATACATATTACTAAAAGACCATGCACATAAATGCAAATGTGAACAAATGTTATTACTATTTTGACATTTGCTGTGCATGAGTACCCTGGTTTCCTCTCACCTGGACAATTCACTAGAAGGAATGAGAATGAGAGAGGTCACCCCATTAACCTATGCTTCAGGCTCCATAAAGAAGCATTCAGAATGAAGTTGGTCAAGAGCAAAAGTCTATCACTGTTGTCCACCAAGAGTCTGGGCTTGGCCCCACAGATTGCTCACTGTTTTCTTATACATGTACAATTGTCCACACCATGGACCTCAATTCAAGTCTCATCTCCTTGTTCTCCTTTCTGGTGTTTTACACTTATGGACTGACTGCTTAATTATTTAAGAATACTGAATTTTTAATTCCATTCCCACTTACTTCAAAATAAGTCCAAAATACTCCCAATTTGTTCTAACAATATTATACTTACCAATTGTTTTCATTAATTAATCAAATTATCAACACAGAGAAGCACAAGAACTCCTGTATCCATCATTCCCTTGAGTTTGAACTTTTTCTGACTAAATATCCCTACACAAGAAAGCCCAAGTAGCTCATCTGGATCGTGTAGTGCTTTGTCATGTGTGTAACCCAGGTTTGGGCCTGGCTACTACTGCAATGAAGGAATTTTTGTGCTGTGGGTTCTTTAATTTCTTCCTCCTTCCCCTCCTCCTCCTCCCCTCCTCCTCCTTCTCCTCCTTCTTCTTTTCTCTCTCTCTCCTTCTCTCTCTCTTTCTCTGTATGTGTGTGCATGTGTCTCTTTGTCTTTCTCCTGTGTGTAAAAGTTAGTCCAGAATTGTGAAGCCCATAACCATAAGAAAAAGAGGTACAAAAGAGAGAGAGAGAGAGAGAAAGAGAGAGAAAGGAGGGAGGGGGGAGAGAGAGAGAGAGACTAATGAACAAAGTGGAATCAAGAAAGTTCACCTGAGAGTATTATACCCTTGATAGTAGTACTCCCTTCTGAACTTAGAGGGTTGTGTTCCAAGATGCCAGTGGATGCATGAAATAGCAGATAGTACCAAGTCTTACACAATAAACGTTGTTTTTACTTATACATACACACCTATGATACAGTATAACTTATACATAGGGACAGTAAGAGTAATAACAGCAACTAATAATAAAATATACTATAATAAAGGTATACCATGTATTTCTTGCTCTTAAAATTCTAAGTAAGTGCAGTTGTCAGTAATTACTAACTATAAATATTATTTTTGAACTTTAGTGGACCCCTAGAAGACAAAATTAGACAAGAGGGGAGACTGCTATATCCTCAAAATTCCAGAAATACTAAGTGCTTGTCATTAACTACAGTATATTATATGGAAAAACATTAAGTTAACAGAAAAGTTTTTTTTTGTTTTTTTATTATTATTTACTTATTTATTCCCTTTTGTGGCCCTTGTTGTTTTATTGTTGTAGTTATTATTGTTGTCATTGTTGTTGGATATGACAGAGAAAAATGGAGAGAGGAGGGGGAAGACAGAGAGGGAGAGAGACACCTGCAGACCTGCTTCACAGCTTTTGAAGTGACTCCCCTGCAGATGGGGAGCCAGGGCTCAAACCGGGATCCTTACACAGGTCCTTGTGTTTTGCACAACCTGCACTTAAGCTGCTGCATTACAGCCTGACTCCCAACAGAAAAGTTTTAAATACTTTCCAGAAATGTAAATATATTGTAGAAAGAAATTGAATTTTATGTTAAAATTATATTAGCTGATGCTAGAATACATAGTTTGATATTCTAAGAAGAACTCTAACCTGTTGAATCTAGTAATATGGGATGATTTTTCTTTTTTTCTATTCATTTTATTTTATTAAAATTACATGTCAACAGGGGTTTAAATCCACACCATTCCCATCACCATAGTTCTAAATCTTCAGTCTCCTCACTGCAAGCCACCACAGTTCCCCTAAGGTTGTAGACATGGGCCAATCATCATCTCTATAATTATCTGTCTACATTTATACATAATTGCCCCCCTTTTCTTCCTGACCCAAGCCTCTCTTCCCCTCCAAACCACTCATGACAACATTACTCTCTCCATATGTCCTTCTTTTCCTTCTCTCTCTCTGGGTGCTGATGGAGCTGGAGTCCAGAGCCCTCTTATCTTCTTCCTTCTATCACTTGTCCATTGGGAGTATGAATCAAGGTTGTTTTGGGGGTACATAAGGTAAGAGTTCTGGCTTCTGTAACTGCATCTCCACTGGACATGCATGTTGACAGGTCGATCTATAACCCCAGCCTGTTTCTATCTTTCCCTAGTGTGCCAGAGCTCTTGAGATTCAAGGAACCAGGACACATTAATGAGGTTGTCTGCCCAGAAAAGTCAGATGGAATCATGGTAGTATCTGCAATGTGGTGTCTGGAAGGTGGCAAGATATAACTTGAGATAAAATGGTTAATGAACAGGAACCAAAAAGTAGAAGTAGAGTAGATGAGATTAGGGATCTTAGGGTAGAAGAAATCTAGGAAGTCCATTTTAGGCATGTTCCTGGGGGCATACAACTATGGTAGTTTTGCTTGAGTTTGATAGTTTGATGGATAAGAATATTGTCTGAGAAAATGATGTCAGAGTAGAGAAAATGGCTAGAAAGTTGCATCAGGGCAGTGAGTAGTTCCCATCCTTGAAAAAAAAATCTGTGGATAAAATTATTTTTCTAACAGACAATGAAAAAGTTAAAAAAAATTCTCATCTCTTTGGATGAAGTGAAATATACTAATTGAACATGTGTCACTCAGACCAGGAAATTGTTGGACTTTTTTTCAAGAGGGCATTGAAATAATTTTACATATAAGCAAAATCTTATTACTCTTTGCTTTATGTAACTTCATAACTATTACATTTTTACCAGTTAAATGTTTGTGACAACACTACATTGAATAAATACAACAGTGTGTGCTCTTTTTGTGTCTGTGTGTCACGTTATCAAGGCATATACATTTTTTTTAGACATGATGCTATTGTAAACTTAATGAACTGTAGTCTAGTGCAGACAAAACTTTTATATAAGCAGAAAAGAACTAGAAGGGAAATTATTAGGGGAAGATAACCAGAGGGTTATCTGGAACTTTTGTGACCAGGAAACTTTGTTTTTACCCTATCATTGAGAAGACAAAGAACTTTAAAAAACATCTGAGAAAGTCAGGCCCTTTTTCCCTTACCTGGGAGGAAAGAATAAATAGGAAGGATGCCCAGAAGTTGTTGTAAGTGTAAGTACGACTTTGAAAAGATGAGAAGGCAGGGCCTGGGAAGTAACTAAAAATGGGCACCAGCTTCCAAACAGGGTTATCCATCATTGTTCAAATGTCCAAGTACTTCTATGGTACATGCGTTTTCGTTTTCCTGATTAAAAGTTTAATATATCGGGGTGGGGATGAGGAATACTCAGAGTTGGAGAGAGAAGCCTTTGAGAGTGGAATAAAAATCACTCATTTGGATCTTATAAATAAAAAATAAGAAGTCATAAGACATATATTCATGGAGTACTACTCAGCAGTTTAAAAAGACTATATTAATGGAACTGGTGATGATTATGCTTTGTAAAGGAAATGAAAGAAAACCGTGGAATGATTTCACTCATCTGTGAAATCTGTGGAATATAGAGAACTGAAGCATATGAACTTGAAAATATATATATAGTCAGCCCATATCTATGACCTTGGCAGAACTATAATGGTTACTGTTGGGAGGATGGCACACATATCTTTGGTGGGAGAGGTATAGAATTATACTCCTATTATCTATAATCTTGTAAATCACCATTAAATCTCTAATAAAAATTACACACACACACACGTATTGGAGAAACAAAAATCATGAAACTAACTTTATTCTGGTATTTAGTAATTGGGATAGCCTAGAAACCAATCTTCATACATGGTAGGCTTGTGTATACATGTAACTAATGATCACACTACACACTTTAAACTGTTATATATCAATAATATCTTAAAATTATCTTGAAAAAAGCAAAAGGAAATTCTGGGAGTGAGGTTTAGTGACCTGTGCTTTAGCTAGCCCTCTAGGTCAGGTATGGGCTAATGGTTAAGAAAAAGTATTCTGGGAATGAAATGGAAAGATCGTTAGATCAAAGGTGAAGGATAACTTTGTGGCTAGATTGTTACCACTGGAGTGGACCATCTCAAAAGCTGTGGCTCTTTCTACTTGACTGACAGATGGAATGGATTCTGTGTTTCTGAAAACGTCCTTGAACAAAAATCATTGCCTGTCTCAAGCATGAACATCACCCACAAGAAAACTTGGAGTCACAACTCAGTCCTCTTAGCAACACCAGAAAAAGCTCAGACTTAAAATTTAACCAAATGCACAACTGGATATTCTGAGTCCTTGCAGAGGTGCTGGAAAAATAATCAGCAGGAACGGAGAGGTTGTCATCTTGTCTTTCACCCTCACCCAGCTCCAGTTCCCCAGCCTGGTGTGCCATATATCAGCAGGCATTTCACATCGGCTAATTCAGATTCCTCATCACACAAATACCACCTGTGAGGACTCCTGTCTACACCACATAACACCACATAGATCAAGAGCAGAGAGAGGCCAAAGCCATAAGCACCACAGCTTTCCATAAAAGTTAATTAATGACGGAAATATATTGCTGGGAAAGGCGACATGGCCATTCATTATTCACGGCTCAGAAAACCCCAAGTGTAGCACGTGCCCTTTCCTTTCCCCCAACCCCAGTCCTGCTGGTGAGGAGTTTATTTACCCCTATTTCAGTAACAACATGAATTATTTGCCAGGTTATCATGAGACTGTAGCATGGAACCTATTAAAATGAATGCAATAGCTGTATTTCCGACATGGGTCTCAAGAGAAACAGACCACCCTAAGACTGCTGCTCTGTTCTTTTCTATCCTGTGTCTCCACACTCCACATTTCTACTGCTATTAACAGTTCCGACCCATCAACTTCAAGGGAAGGATTTCTCTGAGGATTCCTTGTTCTGAAAAGCTTCTAAATTCCTTCTACCCGCTTCCTGGCTACAGTACCACACACAGATAGGTTAATGTCAATAGTTTTACCTTGTCACATAGTTACTGCTTTGGATGGCTGTGCAGTATAGCGGTGAAAAAGTGTCCATGGGGCTTTGGATCCTAGTAAAGGGTTCTTAGTGCCCTCATCCATAAAATGGATCAATAATAATATTTATCCTCAAAGTGTGTTGTGAGATATAACCAATATGACACAGGCAATACAACACATAGAAACATTCCTGGGGTCCTAGCATCTATTTGGCCTTTTTTTCCCCTGAGAATGCCAGGTACCCCACAATCCCAGACAAGTACTTTCCCACACACCCTCTACTATTTCCTGGTCAAATTTTAGAAGGAGGTATCCTGAAGGGGGTGTGTATTTTCACATGAGTATGCATATGTATATATATTTTGAGGATGAGACTTGATATGAATCACTTTGGGCTTATTTTACTTTGAAAATAGATTTGAATATCTGTCTCTTTCAATCAGGGAAATTCTCCGCTAATTCATCAAAGATGAATCTGTCCCTTACTCTATCTCTTTCCTCTTTCTGGTACCCCAAGAGGTGAATATTGTTCATCCCGATATTTTCCCATAACTTTCTTCTATGGCCTTCATTTATTTTGATTCTTTCTTCATCTCTTTCTTTCATATTTGTGATTTCCTCTATCCTATCCTTCAGCTATCAACATTCAGCTTCTGTCCTTCTGTCAATGGCTCCATCTATATTTCTGCTTAGCCACTGTACTCGTTGTTTCTTTAATTTCTGTTATGACTTACCTCATATTTTATTTGATTTTATTGAAATGGATCTTGGTGATCCCAAGCTGGGGGAAGTAGGAACAATGTGGTCAAAAGTGAAGATTGAAATAAAAGTCCAATGCTGTTAAACTGAGGATAGATTTTAACATTAATATCCTAAATGAGAAGCAGATTCATCACAACCAAGGAAAAAATATATGGGAAATTCCAAGGCTGGGAAAGTCATTTAGCATGGAATAGGAAAAAATATGTTTGATAATGCAATTGAAGTTTTAGTCTAGTTAGTAACAGCACTGGACACACTGAAACTGGCTGGGGAGAGAGTGACTGTGAGCAGGTTAGAGAGAGCTCCTCTCTAAATGTACTACTCCTAGAATCTGTCACTGCAGACTCTGAATTCGCCTATGTTGTCCACCAGGACTGCTCTTAGCAAGCTGCAGCATTCACTGTGAAGGATGCCACTGTAACTCCCACCTTGCTTATGCTTTTTAATTTCCCATTATTGTAAAGTTATAGCACATATCTGTAAAAGGATCAGGGTGATGGTAGTTTGATATAACTTGCCTCTTGCTGGTCACATTTAAGTTCAGTTCCTTATCTAGCACTTCTCCATTACAGCTTTTCAGTGGTGGGACTAAGGTCAAACTTGAGTCCCTTGTGGTAGAAACTTCTCCTTTTCTTTGTGGAGTTTTCCATATCCATGTGGTACCTTGCTATTGGTATGGGAAGAGAAAGACAAACACCTTCTCCAGTCAATTATCTTGGTTCTGTCTTCCTTACCTAAACTAGTTTTGGGGGATCATTATAGGTAATGGATGTGAATGAACCTTTTAAAATAGAAAACAGAATCCCAAATAAGTGTATGAAAATTTAAAGCCCAGATACCCAAACAGCATTACCAACCAACCTATGTACTCCAGAAAATTATGAATAAAATAACATGAAGTAAGTCATCTTTTTTAAAAATTATGCTCATGTAAAAAAAGCATAATGATCCCTGGAATAATTTATTAAAAGCAAGCAAGCAGAAACTCTTTGTGGGGGAGGAAATTCTGTAAATATTATTGGCTTTTACCCAATCTACTGTAATCTTTGGAGCTCCATGGCTTTCCTTTCCCCATAGTTTGCTTTAATTGCATGTCACTGATAACTTCCCCATAAAGAGACAAGCCTCTGCCATTCCTTCTAATTATCCAAATCACCAGCCACTGTGTGTAGCCTTACCTAAGGCTTTTAACCAGAGTAATGTCATTAAATCAAAGCAAGTGGGAAGCATCCCTGTTGCAATAACTCTAATAAATGCTACATGACATTTCTTTAAGACCACTGGGAAATATTCTCTTCAGGGTTACACCTATTCCAACATGATAACTCATCAGTTAAAAACAATCATAACCAGAAGTATATAATGTAAACTATATTCTTGTTATCACTTCTTGCTGGAGGAATTGAATTTCACTGGAAAAGATATAAACCTGCCAGTCTCACACTAGCCTGTTCTGAGAAATAATATTACAGGACTGACAAGATAATATAACTATAAAAGTACCTGTTTTGCCATACCTGCAATTTAGGTTTGAGCCCAGAACCTACCACAAGTGGCGGAATCTTTCCCTCACTCCCTCTGTTTCTGTCAATCTCTCTCTGAAAAAGTTATTCTGGAGTATAGAATCAACAATGATATGGCAGTATATATGTATATATATATACATATATATATATTAGAAAAATCATCATGTATTTTTTATGTTTTCCTTTGCAAAAATGAGTCATGATTTTTCTGACATCCATATACATATATTTCATTCTGCAGCTCTCCCAATACCCAAAGATTTGACACCAATTGATATGCTTTGACAATAAGAACATAACATCATTTACTGACCTCTTCCTACATGCAAGCGTTATGTAAATCTTTTGCTATATATTATCTCAGCACAATCCTGTGTACAGCTATTGCTCCCAGGGTACAGCTGTAAAACTGAAGCTTCAAGAGCTTAACTTTACTGAAATAGGGAATAAGACAAGTAGAGCATATGTGGAACTGATGGGGAACAGGTGCTCTGGAGCCAGAGAAAGAAAAGTCACTACGAATTTGCATTATCTATGTATACAGTTGTATCATTCTTCATGTAACTCTGCCTTAAATGAACTGAAAAATGTGGGCATCTAAAAACAGTAGTTGCTCTAAGTCACAACTTACAAGTATGAAATTACAGCAACCCCAGAGAAAATGTTTGTTAGCCATGAGAAACATTATTATTTGTATCTTGGAATTTTCCCAATGTAACTTCAGATATTGAAAATGTATGGTGTACATCTTTGATTTGGGTGTTGATAAGCACATATACTGCTTGGCTTTTGAAATTTAAGATGAAGCAGGCTATAAAGTTACAATCTAAAGACTTTCCTACATGTGTGTTAATAAATATTTTCAAAACTGTATTTTTATATGTCTACGTATTTGTGCTCATCACTATTTCCTATACTTTCCCAGAAATTACCAGCAACCTGTTACTACTGCTTTAGTTCTTCCCCAAATGATTTTAGCTTATAATGAAATCTGTAGTAGAGGCAGGTGGTGGTGAACCCAGTTATGTGCATGCTACCTTGAGAGGTGTGGGCCCCTATCCCCACTTGCAGTGGAGAAGCTTCATGAATAGTGAAGCCAGTCTTCAGATGTCTCTCTGTTGGGAAATTGTGCAGATGTGGTTGAGCTTGGCAGGGCTCACAAAGCACTCTGCATTCCTGATACTATGTACTATCTACATAATCATTGTTTTGCCTGAAAGATCCCCACCCATTCCATTCCTTTGATCTATCTTCTTTCTACCCTCAAGACACTCCCTGCCTCCAGGGAATTATTATTAATCCTACCAGTTGAACCCCTAGCAACAGTTGCTGGGGAGGCCCATACCATTCCCTGTCCCCTTTTGCTTTTCTCCACCCCTCTCCTAACCATGTATGGTATTGTCAAACCACTTCCATTTCTGTCTTGTTCTTTTCTGTGTCCCAACCTGGAGTAGGGTGGGCAGGCAGACTGAGAGGCTGACATCGGCCATTGCAGTTGGTGCCACGTGGCTTAACCAGGTGTGCTACCACTCGACTCTGGGGCGTTTGAATGAATAAAGATTTGTATTGCTTTGGTGCTACTAGCTTAGTCCCTGGGTCATCTCTCTCTCTTGTGATGTGAGCCCCTCTCTATGTCCCCCTCCCCTCTCAATTTCTCTCGGTCCTAGCAAATAAAAAATAGAAGTAAAAAAAAATGACTGCCAGGAGCAGGGGATACATAGTGCAAGCACTGAGTCCCAGTGATAACTGTGGTGGCAATGAAAGAAAGAGAGAGAAAGAGAGAGAGAGAGAGAGAAGTCTATATGTAGAATAACATTTTATTTTCTGACAAATCTTTACTGGCACTGTAAAAACTACCTTACACATCACATCTATATCCTTTATCTCAAGACTCAAATAAGTCTCTAGTAGCTCTTTCTTAGAAGGTCAAAAAGGAACTCATTATGATTATAAGAGGAGATTAAAAGTATTATTATGAGGGACAGGAAGTGGCTCACCTCCTAGGACACACAACCATGCCTAAGGACAGAATTCAAGTTCCTGGACATAATACAGGAGTGCCTGTGGTGGGGAAGCTTTATAAATGATGGAGTGGTGCTGTGGTGTCTCTCTTTCTTTCTCTATTTTTTTCTATCTCTCATTCTCTACTTTTATAAAAAGGACGTAACAAAGAAAAATAAAGAAGAAATCACTGTTGGGGGAGAAGCAATTACAGAAGCCAGACCTTCCACCTTCTGTACCTCATAATGACCCTGGGTCCATTCTCCCAAAGAGAAAAAGAATAGAATAGCTTCTAGTGGAGGGGATGGGATACAGAAATCTGGTGGTGGGAAGTGTGTGGAATTGTACTCCTCTTATCCTATGGTTTTGTCGACATTTTCTATTTTTATTTTAGAAATATCTTTTCTTTTCTTTTTTTGCCTCCAGGCTTGTTGCTGGGGTTCTGTGCCTGCACCATAAATCCACTGCTCCTGGAGGCTGTTGCCCCTCCCTTTTGTTGCCCTTGTTGTTCTATCGTTGTTATGGTTATTACTATTGTTGCCATTTATGCCGTTGTTGTTGGACAGGACAGACAGAAATGGAGAGAAGAGGGGAAGACAGAGAGAAGGAGAGATTGATTGATCATATTATCCAGAGCAGGTACAACTCTAGGGAACTGGAGTGGAAGGCAGATTGTTCTGATGAGAGATAAGAGATGCTTGAGTGTCTCTCTTGCCCATACAAATGAATTTACAATATAAACAATTCCTAGGGGATGTTCTACTCCTTGCACTCAGTTCTATAACCCAGGATCTTGTGTCACCATTCACAATATTTACCCCATCACTAGTCAGTGCCGTCATTAGACATTTGAGAATAAAGTGACAATAGGTTTAAATTAGTTTTAAATAGTTAAACAAAAACCTTTGTTGCCACATTAATGCCCATGCTTGTTCAATTCTCATGAGCTGTGCATATCTAATTCACAGAATTTTTATCAGTATTATCTGTATCTGAAAATAGTCAACCAACGGTCAGGGATTAAATGGATATAGCTCTATAGGCAGTGGACTAGTAAACAGATACATCTAGTGAAAAAAGACTACTCATCTGTCACCAAAACCGAGATGCAACAAGAGAAAACAATGCTCTCTAAAAGAGAAGTTAAATCCAAGCTGTCTGGGTGTGGTAGTGATTCCACAGATCTAGGCATATGGGAGTTGCTACACCTACTGGCCCTCTACCATCTTGAACAAGTACTATCCTTAACAAAAGCCATCATCCACTTCATGGATTAAGATGGTTGCTCTAGATCTCACTATCGTGACTCTATTCCATTCAGAGTCAGGAGGAAAGAGGGAAATGGAGCACGTGCTTCTTTTTCTAAAGGGCACAACCCAGAAATGTAACAGCCCATATTTGGATGCCTTTCTTTGAACAGAATTTAATCACTCATCCACATCAATATAAAGAGAAGCTAAGGAGGATGGTCACATTTGGAGGTTCTGTTGTTACAGAGTGGAAAGAATGGGTGATGGGAACAAGTGAAATGTGCGTTCATTCACTCATAAGCACTGGCTCTTTATTCTATGCCAGGGACAGTGCTGGTGTTGGTAATATACCAATAAAACACCATCCTCCAATTCCTCTCTTAAGGGATTTATAATTTAATGGGGAAATAATTATGGAAACAGATTGTTAATAAAAAAAAATAGATTGCTCTATGGGGAATGCCTAGGAGAAGAACTTAGAGACGTGGTAGGAAGCCTTGGCAGCCATGGGTGAAACAAAGTCATAGCTATCATGGTAATAATAACATTTCTTTAGTGATTTAAAAAATTTTTTATTTATAAAAAGGAAAAATTTACAAAACCATAGGATAAGAAGGGTACAGCTTCGCACAATCCCCACCACCAGAACTCTGTATAAAATCCCCTCCACTGAAAGCTTTCCTATTCTTTAACCCTCTGGAAGTATGGACCCAAGGTCACTGTGGGATGCAGAAGGTGGAAGGTCTGGCTTCTGTACTTGCTTCCCCGCTGAACATGGGCACTGACAGGTCGATCCACACTCCCAGCCTGTCTCTCTCTTTAGTAATTTTATGTCAGACACTGCTCTCAATTTATTAAGCTATTGAATCATTCTATGGTAAACACACACACACACACACACACACACAACACACTGTTACCCCTTCCATACAGATGATAAAACCGAGGCATTGGCAACTTGTGCAACTGAGATTTGGATAGAAGTTCTGACTCTGAATCCATTACTCTTTTTACAAGAAAAACAAAGTTAGTCTCTCAGTGCTCTGCACTATTTAAAGGCAAAGAAACACAGCAGACAAGAGGGACTTGGAAGCCTACTAAGACACAGCATAGTGGAACTCAAGAATGGAGGGGAAAAAGTGTTCTGACTTCTAGCTCTCTCCTTTGCTAAAGAGGCTTCTCCTTGTGCATTCTAGGACATGCTGGAGAGTTATAAGGGCCTGTCGAATATTCTTCAAGCGATGATGGCTTACTAAATATATGTGTGTCTTCTTCAGTGAAAGATAATTCTCTTATAGTTACTAAAAGTCATACACTAATTTAACATTTCCTTTCCAAGACCAACATGATCATAACTTTCAGCTGCTAATTTTTCTGTCGCCATAAGGGGAGAAGAATAGAAGGGGTTCACAAATCAAAAGAAATATGGCGTTTATTAAAATAAGCTCCGTATTTAGAGAGACTCTCCTACCTTGAGGATCCTATTAGACAAAGGCAGAATAGGTTGACTTGCCACAGTTATTTAGTATGATTCTTCTGTTATTCTAAACAGATTGCCTTTATGTCAAGGCACTGACCTTAAAAGATGAAGGAGAAAATATAAGTGAAGGCATTCAGTGAAAGCTTGGTAGCATTTCAGTGTGTTTCAATGAGTCTCTTTCTCCTGTTTTCTTCTGGTCATTTCCCAACCTTGATTAGTAATTTTATACTCTAACAGTAAAATATGAAGTACTTTTTTTAGTACTGCCATGGAGGTAAAAGTGTTTAGTTTTCATGATGAGTCTCTAGAGATAGATCTTTAGCAGTATATAGTAAGGTTAATTCAGCATAAAATAGTATAGTACCTTTCTTATTCCTGGTCACTCATTTAGAAATTATGTAACAAATTCTGGCAAAGCGTTCACCCCACTGACTGAAGACTAATGTTTTAATAGATTGGGGCTTTTTCTCATTATGGAAGTTTAAGAATGTTTTCAGTCAAATTTTTAAATATCTAATAAACAAACACTATTTCCCATTTTTAGTCCTGCACAGTCCTAGGTGATGCAACTATTAATGGAAGCCTTGTTTTTACTGAAGGTGTTTCTCTCTTTGAATCCCAGACAGCCAGCGACACTGTTCTCCTTCCTACTGGTGGTGTGTGCTCCTTGAACACTTGTGAAATGACATCTGGAAACCTGACAATCCATGTCTATTCCACCATTGTGTGAAGATAGGAAAGATAGAAATGATCTTTACCTTCTCAATTGTGAGAAGTGGTGTGTGTATGTGTGTGTGTGTGTGTGTGTGTGTGTGTGTGTGTGTGTGTGTGTGTGTGTTGGGGTGGAGTAACACTGCGGTAAACCAGGAAAATTGAGGTGGGGGGATGATCTTTCTCTCTCATTAGGCTACACTTAAAACAGATGCCTTCCAGCTCCTTCTCCACCCCTCCCCCCAAGTCCCAGTTCAGAAACCTGGACCCGGTGACAACCACCCATCCACCTATGAAGATATATTTCCTTATTTTCTTCTCAGGAAGTCACAGTGCCCTGTTCTCCAATATACACTCAATCAGAAAGAGAATAAAATGAAGGTAAATTTCATATCTGCAATTACATTCACTCTTTCTAATATCAGTACTTACAAAAGTTCAAATTGGGCTTGTACAATGAGCTACACTCTAACTTAATCCACAGTCACTTCTAATTTCAATCTCTAATGAATGTTGGCACTCCTGTGCTTCCTTTCATAAAAAGACAAAGTTCCTGCTTCTCACTTCATAAAAATGGCAAGAACAAGTTAACCTTTAGCTAATATGGATAAGAAAAGGTTAATATGAATAGAATGAAAACACAATTTCCCCACAATTTTAATTTTACAGTGAAATCCAAAGCTCTTTAGACTAGATAATTGTTAGTTTTTCTGGGTACTTACTGCACTACCCTACTTGGAAACCTATTAAGAATTAAAAGTAAACATG
This sequence comes from Erinaceus europaeus, assembly GCF_950295315.1. Classification (NCBI taxonomy): domain Eukaryota; kingdom Metazoa; phylum Chordata; class Mammalia; order Eulipotyphla; family Erinaceidae; genus Erinaceus; species Erinaceus europaeus. The sequence continues at coordinate 15,892,268 of NC_080179.1, read as the reverse complement.
TCAAACAAGAACTGCTCTCTAATTAATACTAAGACATGTATGAAAACATTCTTGGATATTCAGCTTACTGGTATTGTGTATTATGCTGTCCTCGCTTATAAAAAGTTAAATGTTCCTTCAAATGAGAACACAGACCAATAAAGATTGCCACATACACAAAATGTAGTGATCTATTTGACACAAACAAACCCGTTCTGATAATGTTACAGTGCCTACCTGCATTTTAAAAATTAATTAATTCTAACTACCCTCCTGTGAGACAGCTGATAAACAAGTTAACAGAGAAATTAAACAGCATATAACATGGAGACATGCAAAGGTACCACACTGGAGGTCAAAATTCACTCAGTTATGACAAAGAGACTTTAATTCTCAGTCTAATTTCTAAACACATGATTCAAACACCATGTCACATGGAGACATAAAGAAATGTGGCACAGTGGGCCAGCGAAACTGTTTACTTTGGTAGGGTGTTGTTTTGCCCTGTGCATGACCCAGGTTTCAGCCTGGCCCCCATCACACGGAAGGAAGAGTCAGTGCTATGAACTCTCTCTCTCTCTCTCTCTCTCTCTCTCTGTCTCTCCCTCTCTCTCTCCCTCTCTGCTTTTGTTTATCTATCTTCAAAAAATGAAAAAGAAAAAAGAAAGGAAGGAAAGAAGGGATATGTAACATATTGTTCTTTTTCAGCTGGTGTATAAAAGCAAAAACTAAAAGCAACCTAACTACATAGATGAAACCCAATAAACACACAGATCTCTTAAGTTCTGACCAAATCTCAACCCAAGTACTAATAACTTTCTCATAATGAAACAAAAGGAGGATTTTCAAGCAATAGAACTTGCTGCAACATTAAAAAAAAAACAAAAACAACCTGTGGTGTATGGAAAATGTTGTGCATATCTGTCCTGATGTGTATGGCCATTGTGTAACTTCGTACAGGACTGCAGATTCTCTGAGTCTGCCTTCCTGCCATGACAATATTTACCTTCTTTATAAGCTTGTTACTCTTTGAAACATGAAATGTCCATATCTGACAAGTTAAAGGCTAAGGAAAATAAGGAAAGCTTAGGACTTCATGGGAATCATCCACTGAAGAGGAGGTGGTACTTTGGACATATGCCAAAAGTTGGGGAGCTCCTAACTACCCACAACTCAGCAAAAGTTTGTTACCACATGATACAAGATAAAGTCATACATCACCCCTTTCTAGACTTCTCACTCAAGCAGAAGACAATTAGTCCATTTAGCATGATCGGTGTGCAACAAATATGCTGGTCCATGGGGTAACTACACATTGGTTAATAACAACTCAAGTTGCATAGTTATTGATGATTTTGTCAACCCAAATTTCTCTTCCCAGCCACCACACAGTGACCTTGTGATGTGAAAAGCTAACATGCCTCCGAATGTAGTTATCATGGTTACATGTTTACCACACCTTAAAAGTCTGAGATCTATCAATGGAAACATATGTAGAATGTAGTGGGTTGCAACTGGAAGAGTGTCAAGACAAGTTTTAAAATTCCTAAACTATGTATCACAATCTTCAAGTCATTAAAATACCCAGACTGTTTAATACAATAGAATATAAAATTGAAGACTATAACAATTTAGCTATACTATAGTAGAATAGAGAAATTAACTAATATGCTAAAGAAAGTCTCCTGGAAGACTCAAAACCTGGAGCATAGAAGTAATTTCCAGAAGCAATAACCTTGAATGACCTTCAATGATTTGCATCAATAAGGAAAGCATCAGTTGAAGCAGCAGCTTACCTAATAGTGAGGAGAAATGTGCAGACTCCTACTTCCATCTTAAGTTCTAGACTCAAAGATCCAAAAGCAGACTGGAATCTGACAAACCAATGGAAAATCATATCACTGTATCCTTATTTTTTATTCTTTCCCACTGGCCGGACTATCAGAGTTGAGATGAAACATTTTACACTAAAGGTAGGGTGCATGATTCTGGGAAATCTTTGATATAGATCTTTGATTCAGCTTTAACTTTATAAACCAGAGGGTAAGACAGAGAAAGAGGCAAAAATATTTTTCCCTTAATTTTGCCAATAGTGAACAAGAATTTCCAAAATAATTCACTTTCAGTCAACAACTGGCACATGCGCTAAAGAATAAAAATTCATTATTACTACGTGTTCTATGGCAATAAAACTAGCCTCTACATAGAATTTTTTTGAATTGTGCCTCTTACAAGTTTTTATAATTGAAGTATTAAAAATCCATTACACTCTTTCAAGAAGAAAAATCTAAACAGTTTTCATCAGTAATAGTAGTATACAATAGTTTAGAACTTCCTTGAAGTTAATTGCAGCACAGTACACTAATGAAACTTTTCGTCTATTAAATCTTAACAGGCATAACTATAAAAATGGCGCCAAGCTTTCTCGTGCTCTGGAATGTCCCAGCCAGCACTTTGTTACTTTTACCCTTTATCTTTGTAGTGATTGTAATTATAACATAGAGTAGAATCAAGATCTAAGAATATTTTATTTGATATCCCTTTTTTTATGTTCTCAGGTAGGAAATGTTTAAGATGGCTTATAAGTGATGAAGAAACAGAGGTCAATTATATTCATTTCCCTGTAGAACCAAGTTAGGGTCAAGGATTATTGGATTATCATTGAGTTGTAGAATATATTAGTCAAAGCTACCGAATTGAGGTTTCTTGATAAACTGTTGTTTTATTTATTTATTTATTTATTTTTTACCCTTTAACTTTTTGTTTTGTTTTCTCTCTCTCTCTCCCTCTCTCTTTTTATTTATAAAAAGGAAGCATTGAAAAAAACCACAGGATAAAAGGGGTACAACTCCACACAATTCCTACCCCCAGATCTCTGTATCCCATCTCTTCCCCTGATAGTTTTCCTATTCTTTAACCCTCTGGGAGTATGGACCCAAGGTCATTGTGGGATGCAGAAGGTAGAAGGTCTGGTTTCTGTAATTGCTTCCCCTCTGAACATGGGAATTGACAGGTCGCTCCATACTCCCAGTCTGCCTCTATCTTTCCCTAGTAGAGTGGGGCTCTGGGGAAGCAGAGCTCCAGGACACATTGGTGGGGCTGTCTGTCCAGGGAAGTCTGGTCGGCATCATGCTAGCATCTGGATCCTGTGGCTGAAAAGAGAGTTAACATACAAAGCCAAACAAACTGTTACTAGGTAGTAGTTTAGCAAATAAGATATTGGATAGCTGGGCATAGTGAAGATAAAATTAAAATCCTTACTTTCAACATTATAGCTTCATCAGAAAAATGTCTGATTATATTTCCTATTTGAAAATGATTATTATTTTTAATTAATATTTTGAAGTTTTTGAATGATAATTTTAAAAACATCTTTTTAAAAATTAAAATATTTCATTAAGGATTTAATATTGATTTACAATATTGTAAGATAACAGGGATAACTCTATACAGTTGCCATGACCAATAAAATAAATTTTTAAAAATTTATTTATAAAAGGAAACACTGACAGAAATATAAGATAAGAGGGGTACAACTCCACATAATTCCCACCACCAGAACTCTGTATCCCATCCCCTCCCCTGATAGCTTTCCTATTCTTTATCACTCTGGGAGTATGGACCCAAGGTCATTGTGGGATGCCGAAGGTGGAAGGTCTGGCTTCTGTAATTGCTCCCCCACTGAACGTGGGCATTGACCAGTCGATACATACTCCCAGCTGCCTCTCTCTTTCCATAGTGGGGTGAGGTTCTGGGGAATTGGAGCTCCAGGACACATTGGTGGGGTTGACCGTCCAGGGAAGTCTGGATGGCATCATGCTAGTATCTGGAACCTGGTGGCTGAAAGAGAGTTAACATACAAAGCCAAACAAGTTGTTGGCTAGTCATGAACCTAAAGGCTGGAATAGTGCAGATGAAGAGTTGGAGGGTGGTGTCCATTTTGTAGATAGCTAGTAGGCATATTTTAGTTATATTCCAAAGGGCCTGTGGCTATACTAGTTTTTTTGTTTGTTTGTTTTTCCCCCTGAGCCTGACATCTGATATGTAGGTGGATTCAAGTTATTTCTGTGCAGATGATGTCATGGCTAGAAAAAAGACCAGAAAGCTGTATATGGGAAGAGTGTAGCTCCCTAATATGGGAAAGGTGTACAAATATTGTTGACCATAACCCCCATCAATTTGATGTGATCTGGGGCCCATATTCAGCTTAGGAGCCTATGTGACCTCTGCATCCCTGTAGATCTGAGCTCACATTCTGTGGTCATGAGTAGGAATGTTCCAAGCTGCCCCAATATCAGGGCCCATCTCCCTCAGGTATAACATAGAGTATATTGTCCAGTCTCCCTTTGGAGGATAGAACATTCTCTGTTGTTGTTGATCCAAGTTGAGGGCAAGGTCCTGTGGGGGCCCACAACGGGTCTGTTTTGTTGTTCCTGATAGAGATGACCAGTAACAATGGAGAGAGGGATTTATTCGAGGTCTAGGCCCATCATGTCTGTTTGGGAATCTCAGGACTCCCCAACTAGGGAGTCCCCAGCTGATGGGGTGGCCTGATAGTGACTAAAGAGTCATTGTTAAAGTGTGCCAGTCTCTTGCCCTTATTCAGCTTTTGCAGTCCTTGCTTTGATAAGGATAGCTTGAGAGTGAGTGAGGGAGGTATAATAGGAAATAGGTGAGTAGGGTATCTAAGTCTAAGTAGACACTATTTCATTATGAACTTCATACTGACTCACTGCAGACTATTGTGTATTTTGCTTTCTGCTGATCCCAACCTAATCAATGCAATGAGTACCACCTCGGCATGTTTCACTTCAGACTGTGTCCAGTGACATCAGTTGTGGAATGTCAACCCTTTAGCCTCATTACTTGGGTGAAAACTTTCCTTTCATAGGATTCTCTAATTCCATTCCAGGTGGTTCACTTCCTAACTAAGTCCTAAAACCTAGATATAGACCAGGTCCCATGAGATAGGGCATATGTTCACATGTATCCATAAATTCGGGCAAAATATATACCTAAAAACAGCTTTTTATTTTACTTGTTCTTATATAGAAAAAAATCACTTTTATTTTGCTGTCTCTGAATAGTCTCCATGTCCTAATGGAAAAAGGAAGACATAATTCATGTGATCAGTTCTTATTTGCTAATATTATTTAAAATTAATTATTCCTAATATTGCAAAAACTGATTTAGGGTAGCACTTCTAGGAAGTATAATCACTTTATTTCTGGCTCCAAATCTTTGTCCTAAATATCAGGGGCTGGAGCAAGGAACAGTCCCACTAAGACCGATTTGATGGCCAAATGAGGATGGACTATATGCATAATGCATTGCAATTATCTTTATAAATTAATGCTTTGCTGAGAATAAATATATTTTCAGTCTAATGCCCAGTGGGCATTTTATACAATTTCTATTTTCTTTTCACTAGGCAAGTTGGAGCCAAAAAGACAGCATGTACATATATAATTTTGGCAAAGATAACTAGATCATAAAACATGTTAATTAACTTCTGAAAAGTAAATTTTGATTGGTTTTATAATATCTGTCTGGCACCTCGATGACAAAGTAATTTTTGAATGACCCTGCTGACCAAATTTTCACTTAAATGATCGTCAGTTCCTGCTTTGAGAATTATGTAGCATTTCTTTACAACTGACTATTTGGTACTATATAAATGCAACTGTGGAAACATAGTTTCTCTAAATGTGATCAGTATAAGAACAACCTGTATCATAATGTCCTAGAGAACTAGATAAATGCATACTCAGAAGCCAGATGTATCAGATACCCTTGGAACAGAAGGTGGAGGACAGAAATCTGTGTTTTAGCAAACTTCCCCAGGTGATCAAAGCACTAAAACTTGTATATAATTGTGTTATTATTCCACTCATACTTTGATGTTGATTGCCAGTTACTGACTTTACTTATTTTTTGCTGGTGTCAGGGCATTATCTTGAGGGGTTATAAAGATAAAGAGGCCCTCTGGGTATTCTGCCCTCTGGGTATTCACTATCAGTGGGAGAAATAATTTGAAGATAAATAGGAACATGGTGCGTTCCAAGCTTGAATAATGATAGTAAGAGTGGTCTGTTTGAGAACTTAATTGCAAGTAAAGGCCTCTAGATATTATTCTCTTCAAGAGAAGAAATATTTATCTGTCTTTTGAAAGTCTGCAGATATACACCCCTTTTGGAAGCAATTCCAATGGGCGTAGTTATTATTCCCAAATAATGTTTGAAGGGAATAAGAATGTTTGAAGGGAATAAGAATCCTTTAGACTGCGTGATTGTATCTGTAGCTCTTCTGGACCCAGTGTGAGGTTCAGCCCATGATGCATAACAATCACTGTTTTGGCTGAGCAGTGACTTTTGGCTGCTCTTTTGTGTTTCACTTCTTTTTCTACCAAAGGTTGCACATTGGGTTGTGCTTTTCCATTGCTTATTTATTGAGAACTTGATAAAGTTGAGGGACACGTAACCATGATATGTAGTATTGCCTCTCTACCTCTCTTCTTCCCATAGCCCATTTTCATTTTGGTTGGGAGAGAGGGGCCTCAGATCACTGTAATTATTGTGAACTGCATAGAAAATACCATGGTGAAGAAATACCTCAGTGATACTAGTTTTAAAATTGATATTACTGGTTAACAAGCCAGCCTGGTGGGATGTTTTCCATCATCATGTAACCAGTAGTGGTTCTAAAAGTTTTGTGTATGGTCTTAGACCTCCTTTTAATGACTATATTAGCTTGCAGACCCAGGTAATATTTTTCTTAAGGCTCTATCGAAGAGCACACTAACTAAATGTTAACATGTGCAGCAAAGTGTTTACTTTAACGAGTTCTGTAATAGCTCTTTGTGTTTCTCTTTTCAAAAATTTTTATTTATAAAAAGGATACACTGACAAAACCATAGGACAAGAGGGGTACAACTCCACACAATTCCCACCACCAGAACTCTGTATCCCATCCCCTCCCCTGATAGCTTTCCTATTTTTTAACCCTTTGGGAGTATGGACCCAGGGTCATTATGGGGTGCAGAAGGTGGAAGGTCTGGCTTCTTTAATTGCTTCTCTGATGAACGTGGGCATTGGCAGGTTGATCTATACTCCTGGCCTGTCTCTCTCTTTCTCTAGAGGGGTGGGGCTCTGGGGAAGTGAGGCTCCAGGACATCTTAGTGGGGTCATCTCCCCAGGGAAGTCTGGTTGGCATCATGGTAGCATCTGGGACCTAGTGGCTAAAAAAAGTTAACGTATAAAGCCAAACACATGGTTGACTAATCATGAACCTAAAGGCTGGAATATTGCAGATGAAGATTTGGGGGTCTCCATTTTGAAGATAGATAGTAGGCCTATTTTAGTTATATTCCAAAGGACCTGTGACTATACTAGTTTTTTCCTGAGCCTGACCTCTGATATGCAGGTGGAGCCAAGTTGTCAGCTCTTTGTGTTTCTAGCAGTCTGTAGTTAACTGCAGAGCATGAGTTTTTATGTTTTCTGGAGTTTCATATTCTTAGGTTGGTGTAATTTCTTCTTTTTTCCCCCTAAAATGAGTGCAGGTGAGTGTGTGGGTAAAGGGAGTTTTTAGTTAGCAATTATAGGTGTACTTGGGTGGGTGGGAAGTTGTATTATTTTATGAAACCTAGCTAATACTGTCCATTAGCTGTCATGCCTGGTCAGCAAAATGCTTTTGTTTTTTAAGGTGTAGGACACACTAAACTGAGTTTTTGTTTTGAAAAGGTAAATGAGGAACTGGGGATTTATAGGTATTTCATGTTGCTTCCTATTAGAGTAACTTAAACCTCTTTTATAATTATATATATTACCTTTTGGTCTATCCAAGGTGGCCATGGAAGCCATGCCTTAAACCTGTCCCCAGGCTTCCTGACTGCCTGTCAGCACATTTAAATGCTAACATTGCAATGGTGGTGCAGAGTCCGTCAAATAAGTGTGGGGAGTGAAAAATCAAGGGTTTTCTTCTAAGTGGGTCCATGGAGGTTCCTCTGACCCAGGGTGCTGTCTGACAGCTTGTCACCTGCCCTTTACTCCAACTCCAACTTCCTCTAGAAAACAACATCCCTTGACCAGAAAGATGATGCTGGCTACATCTTCTTATGTAGGCAAGAGAGCTTAGTCTTCAAAGCATCTAAAGACTACTTTTTGTCACGTCCTCTGTGAAAAGAGGAATGAGATCCCTGGGGAAGGTTAAAAGCAACTGCCACTTCCCATAAATATGCAGGTCAGGACAACTCCAAAAGATAATTGAGCCAAATGGACTCCAGGGACCCAAGAGGTGACTTTTGTGGAGAATTTAGTAGCAGCACAAAAAAGGGAACATGGGGCTAGAGGGAAATAGTAATAAACATATAACATGAAAACAGTGAGACTCAAAAATTTCATGCACTCCACCTAGTGGGGGTTGTATTGTTATGTGGAAAACTGAGAAATGTTATGAAGGTACAAACTCTTGTATTTACTGGCGACTATAAGACATTAATCCCCCAGTAAAGGAAAAAATAAATTTAAAAAAATTCATGCAAACTTTGAGTTTTGTCTTTAGACTATTTTATTGAGATCATTAAAGTACTAAATGGCACAGGACGTGTGGTTCTTTACTGAATCAATTCTGAATTACAGCACGGATGCCATGGTTTATATTTTCATTTTTCTTTCCCTCCTATGACTGGCTCTTTGTAGTCATCACAAGTCAATTTTACAACAGTAAAAAATAGCCACTGGCCTTTATTAAGCACTCCCTCTGGGTCTTGCTCTACATATTTTAGCTAATTTAATCCTCTCAATAGCCCTATGATGCAGGCATTGTCATACCTACTGTGGGGGGCTCGAGTACAGAAAGGTTAAATAATTTATCCAAGATCACCTGGGTTCCACATCAGCTTTCATTAGTACCAACTGGTTCCTCTAAAACACATGGATCTCTGACCCCTTTTCCATCTGAGAAGAGGGGAACCTTAGTCTGGCAGGATGTCAGTCTGGAAGGAAGCCAGCCTTAGACACAAGAAGACATTCACACCTCAGCCTAAGAGCTCTAAGCTGCCAAATGGGCTGACTAGGTTTCTCCAGGTGAAAGAGCTCATGGGATAGTTAGTTATTCTCCAGGCAAAAGATAATTAACTCTCTGGAGTCTAAGTCCCTCTGTGCTATGATAAAAAGTGAGTGGTAGTTATGACTGTGCTTATAATTGAGAAGATGGAGGTGTTTATAGTTAAACCTGCTGCTTAAATGTTTTTTTAATTTTTTTATATTTATTTTATTTATTTATTCCCTTTTGTTGCCCTTGTTGTTTTATTGTTGTAGTTATTATTGTTGTTGTCGTTGTTGGATAGGACAGAGAGAAATGGAGAGAGGAGGGGAAGACAGAGAGGAGGAGAGAAAGATAGACACCTGCAGACCTGCTTCACCGCCTGTGAAGCGACTCCCCTGCAGTTGGGGAGCCGGGGTTCGAACCGGGATCCTTATGCCGGTCCTTGTGCTTTGCGCCACCTGCGCTTAGCCCGCTGCACTACAGCCCGACTCCCTTAAATGTTTTTTTTAAAAAATATTTTATTTACTTATTTATCATTGGATAGAGACAGAGAGAAATTGAGAAGGAAGGGGAGACAGAGAGGGAGAATGATACCTGCAGCCCTGCTCCACCACTCGTGAAGCTTTTTCCCTGTAGCTGGGGACCAGGGACTTGTATCTGGGTTCTTGCACACTATATTGTGAGTGCTTAACCAGGTGGCCCCCTAAAAGTTTTTTTTTTATAGCGGGGTTGATAGCATAATGGCTATGCAAAGAAACTCTCATTTTTGAGGCTCCAAAGTCCCAATTTCAATCCCCTGCAACACAATAAGCTAGAGCTGATCAGTGCTCTGATTAAATAAATAAATAAATAAATGTGTGTGTGTGTGTGTGTGTGTGTGTGTGTGTGACAGAGAGAGAGAGAGAGAGAGAGAGAGAAAGGCTCTACAATAAGTTCCATTTGCTCCTTCAACACTGGGTTGGCCTCTGAGATGAACTCCAAACTCTTACCTGAGTGGGTTAAATCATTATCCCAATTAGCCTATGGAAATATTTAAAAGGGCAGACTGATGGCTTGTTAGAATGTTAATTTGCATGGTTCTGAGAAAAAAAATTCATCCAATATTTCACTCATCTTTTTTTTTTTAACTCAACAAAGTATTTTGGGCACCAGCCATGTATCAGACATAGTGAAAATTCAAAGATGAACAAGATACAGTGCCTTCCTTTGGAGGGCCAGTCCACTGAGGGTGGGCCACCAAATAGCAAAACAAGTGCAGCAGAAGAGTGGAGTGCCCTTGTGCAGTGTGGAGGAGCCCTATCCAGCTTGGCCATGGGGTGCTGAGGTAGGCTGTTGCAGGAGGAAGAAACCTCTGAGTCTTGTTTGAAAGACTTTAACCATTGGGCAGAGTTGGCAATTTAAGGAGGAAGTAGGGACAATCCAGGCAGAGAAGAGTGCTGAAACTAAGGGTTGGAAGTCAGAAACAATACGATAAGCACTTTGGTGAGCAAAGCACTTTGGTAGGCAAAGAAAAAGGCAAAATGATAGCAAGAAAGGAGACCTATTATAAAGGGTGAACATCTCCAGCAAGGAGGCAGATCTGTTCAAGTGTTTTAAGCAGTGAATGGAAGGTTTGGACTGTAGATGACTCAGTCTAGCTGTTGGATATGAAAACCTCTAAGAAAATTCAGGGGTCAGCAAAACAGCTCACCTGGGCAGTACACCAGCTGGGAACTGCTGTACTCATGGCCCACTTCTTTGGGAAAGAAGAATCATATCTGATCAAATTACTCTTGTGTCAAATAAAATCACCTCACCCTGTGACACACATCTGTGGTGTAGCCAATAGAGATTGCTCCATATCTCCCTTATTGATGTTCCTTCTTCTCCTTTGCTGGTCTCATTTCCTCTGTTGATGCTTCAATGCTTGTGTTGCTCTGGGCTCTGTTCAGAGACCTAGTTCAAGCTTCTTCCATTGAGTAGACATAAAAATGAAAGCAGTATCAGGAGAAATGAGAATATAATCATTATCATATAGAGAATATAATCATATAGTCATTAAAGTAACCCACCCTCAAGGAGTTCACAGACCAGTGGAGAATTCAACATGGAAACAAGAACTACATGAGGCATGGGATGAAGGAGGCCTGAAGCACACTGCACAGATGCACATAAGAATGGCATCTAAATTAGGTTGGGAAGGGAAGAAGTGATTTTTTAAGGCAGGGGTAGACAGCATAATGGTTATGCAAAGAGACTCTCTTGCCCGAGGCTCCAAAGTCCCAGGTTCAGTCCGCCAGTACCACCATAAGCCAGACCTGAGCAGTGTACTCTGGTAATTAAAAAAAAAAAAAAAAGTCACCAAGAAGTGATATGTAAACTAAATCAGAAAGAAAGAGACTACAAAATGGGTCAAGACAATGGGAATTCCTGGCAGAAATAGCAACAAAGACAAAAGGTATAAAGGTGTGAGTGTGTACAGTGTGAGTGTTGTTGTGTGTCACAGAATGAAGGGGTGATTAAGTGGCTAGTAAAATCCCTCCAGGGAGGACTACATCAAATTGAAATGCTTCTTTTACAGCAAAAGAAACCACCACCCAAACAAAAAGACTCTACAGAATGAGTGGGTTTTGTTTTTTTTTTACTGGATAGTGACAGAAATTGAAAGCAGAGGGGGAGACAGAGAGGGAGAGAGACAGAGAGACAACTACAGCCCTGCTTCACCATTCATGAAGATTTCCCCCTGCAGGTGGGGACGGGGGGGCTTGAACCCTGATTCTTGTGCACTGTAATGTGTGTGCTTAACCAGGTATGCCACTGCCTGGCCCCAGGAATGGGAGATCTTTATGTGTCATACATCAGACAAAAAGGCTAGTTAGCAAAATACAGAGTTCACCAGATTGTAGGGAGTCGGGCTGTAGCACAGCGGGTTAAGCGCAGGTGGCGCAAAGAACAAGGACCGGCATAAGGATCCCGGTTCGAACCCTGACTCCCCAACTGCAGGGGAGTCGCTTCACAGGCAGTGAAGCAGGTCTGCAGGTGTCTATCTTTCTCTCCTCCTCTCTGTCTTCCCCTCCTCTCTCCATTTCTCTCTGTCCTATCCAACAACGACAACAACAATAATAACTACAACAATAAAACAACAAGGGCAACAAAAGGGAATAAATAAATAAAATAAATATCTAAAAAAAAAAAAAGTTACACCAGATTGTAAACATGCAATCAACTGTTTACCATATCGATCTACTCCTCCGGGGCCAACATCTGTTCATGTTTAGCACCAGAACCTGTACAACCACTGAGTCCTTGTCAGATCGAGATCCCAGTCCATGGTCACAGCTGGGAACATTCTCGGCTACACTCACTTCAGAACCAATCTTCCTCAAGTGGTGGAATAAGATAACCCAGCCTTCCTTTGGAGAGTGGGGAAATCCCTACCATTACATAACAGCAAAAATTGGTAATAGCCAAAACCTGGAAGCAACCTAGGTATCCAACAACAGATGAGTGGTTAGGAAAGTTGTGGTCTATACACACAGTGGAATACTACTCAGCTATTAAGAATGATGAATTCATAGGGCCCCCACTACGAGGGATTTCTTCCAGGTTAACTTGAGTGCAGGGTGGATGGACAAAACCTGGTGACTTAAAGAAAGTGAGGAGATAAGGATAATGAAGTTAGACATTTATTTTAAGGTGATAGGGTAGAGATGCTGGCAGTTAGGAGGGGATAGGCTAGACACACTGAGCCCACAGCATAACATGACTCAGCAATAAAACTCAAACTGTGTGGGACTCTCACTTACGTTTAGATTCAACACATTCACATTCATGAAGTACTGACTTTATGCTAAGAAATATGCTAAAACATTCACGTACTTAATTGTCTGTTATGTGAAGCTAATACCCTTCATAGTGGATGAACAAAGTTGAGGAATAGTGTTTCTCCTGTCAGTGAAATAAAAATGATATGTATTTAAATAATAATCCAAAGTCAAAATAACATCATATCCAGAAGATGTGTATACATCGAAATCTCCTTACCCTGCTTCTAATGTAATTCACTGATTTCAGTGCATTCTAAGTAATTCAGTATTCGGTTGGCAATATATTTTTTTAAAAAAATTTAATAGAGACAGAGAGGGAAAGAGACAAAAGGAAAGAGTGAAAGAAACCACAGCACCAAAGGTTCCTTCAGTGAAGTGGAGGCTGGACTCAAAACTGTATTGCACAAAAGGAACTACCCAAGTGAGCTATTAGAAAAAATATGGGGAATACAGGTCCATGAAAAATGATGAATGAAATAGTGGGGGTTGTATTGTTAAACGGGAATCTGGGGAATGTTATGCATGTACAAACTATTGTATTTACTGTTGAATGTAAAGCATTAATTCCCCAATAAAGAAATAAATTATTTAAAAAAAAAAAAGAAAAAATATGGGGAGTCAGGTGGTGGCACAGCAGGTTAAGTGCACCTATGCAAAGCACAAGGACCAGTCGCGTAAGGATCCGGAGTCAAGCCCCAGGCTCCCCACCTGCAGGGAAGTCGCTTCACAGGCGGTGAAGCAGGTCTGCAGATGTCTGTCTTCCCCCCTCTCTGTCTTCCCCTCCTCTCTCCATTTCTCTCTGTCCTATCTAACAATGAGGACATCAATAACAACAATAACTACAACAATAAAAAAAAAACAAGGGCAACAAAAGGGAAAATAAATAAATATCAAAAAAAAAACTTTAAAAAAAAAAAAGAAAAATTTGTCAGGTTTTCCCAACTGCTCAATATTTCGTCAGCTCAATTTGCTTTTTTTTGTTTAATGCCCAGAAATGTTGGTTTTATTCATCTATATAGGATAGGTCTAGGACAAGATGTAGCAAGTTCAGAAGCTTGAAGGAGAGGAGCTGGAGAAGCAAACCTTGAGGAATGGTTGTCTTATCAGCTGGCGTTGGACTTTAGGCCCTAGGCCCAGGTGACCCAGGTGATTCACAAGTTTAAAAGTTGTTGTAGGTGGAGGCTGGTGCCGAGGACAGATTCCTGGCCTGAGCTCTAGAACTGTTTCACCTGCATCTCTGGTCCAATTCAGATGAAGTATTTCACAGTATTTCTGTGTCTTTGCTAATTCACTTGGGAAACATTTTAAAAATACAGCACATTTTAAAATATATATTTGGGTACATGCATATTGGAAGCATATATATTGACAATGGTTGTGTCTTCTTGTTGGATTGATCCTCTGACCAATATGTAGTGTTCATGTGTGTCTCTTTTCATCTTCTTTGCCTGAAAGTCTAATACATCAGAAGTCAGAATAGCTGTTCCTGCCCTTTTGTTTGCATTATTGGCTTGAGATATCTTGTTCCAGTCTGTCGCCCAGAACTTGTCTTTCCTTCAGATGTGTGTTTCCTGGAGACACAGAATAGAAGGGTCACAGTTGTGGAAGATTTTGTCCTGAGTGACCAATCTGGTTTAGTCCTTTTTTAAAAAATTTTTTTATATTTATTGATTTACTTTCCCTTTTGTTGCCCTTGTTGTTTTTTTCTTGTTGTTGTAGTTATCATTGTTGTTGTTATTGATGTCATAGTTGTTAGATAGGACAGAGAGAAATGGAGAGAGGAGGGGAAGACCGACAGGGGGAGAGAAAGATAGACACCTGCAGACCTGTTTCACCGCCTGTGAAATGCACCCCTGCCCCCATCCTTAAGCCGGTCCTTGCGTTTTGCGCTATGTGCACTTAACCCGCTGCGCTACTGCCCAACACCCTGGTTTAGTCTTTTTATAACAATATAGGTTCTCCCTGATGTTGTTGAAGTCTCTGTGGGGCAACAACATTAGGAACATAAAGTTTTGTTTTGTTTTGTTTTTTCCTTTCTGACTGTTGCTGTTGCTTTAACTCAGACCTGGCAGTGGTGTCCTTCAGCTGGCAACCTCCCAGTCTGGCACCAGCTGGCCCTGAGTGTGGCCGTTTAGTACTGGGAACCGTTCCCTCACCCTTTTCCATCCACAAGCCACGTGTGTCTGTACTCACCTGTGGCTTGATGAGTTTCTGAAGAAATCCTGGTCATATTTTGTTGAGTTTCCAAGTCATTTTCATTGTCTTTTCTAGTTGACCAGGGAGAGTGAAATGAGTCTGCTATTACTCCATAGTCACATCTCTGGAAGCCCCTGACTTTCTATTACACTGCAGGAATTGTAGAAATAAATGGTTCTACCAGAACCTTGTCTAGAAATAAATACAGAGAATACATAGAGCTGTCTGGTGCCTTTCTGTCTTTGGCTCATGTGTATTTATTGTTTTGTTCCCAAGACAGACTCAAAATTCACTGTAATTGCTAATAAAGGTCAAGCCCTTCTTTGTTTACCAACTATACTCCATAATAAATGCTTAGATAAAAAATTAAAAGCAGAGGTCAAGGGATAGGTCACTGGGTAGAGTGTGTTCCTTGATATACACAGCTATTTCAAACCCTGATACCATATGGTATAGCCACAGAACCAGGAGAGGCTCCAGTGCTATATTCTCTCTTTATCTCTCCCTCATCTTCCTAACTAAAAAAAATGACTCATCTCCATCATCTTCATAAAACATTAAAATCAGGAAACAAAGAGAGTTCAGCATGTTAGAGTACAGGACTTGCATACCATACCTGAGATCCCAGGTTTAGTCCCTAGTACTGCCTAATACCAGAGCAGTGAAATGCTGTAGTCTGTCTGTATATCTCTCTCTCATTCTCTCTTTCATTTCCCTCCCTCTCTCCCCTCCCTCCCCCTCTCTCTTTTTCATAGCAGTAAAGTGTTAAATAAGATCTTCTAGTATTTTTCTAGAATTAACGTTACTTCTTCCACTCACTTTCACTCAGCATTTTAGTCTCCCTTGAATACTGCCAACTGTGCTTCATGTACTATTTATTTCTATTGCTTGAGTATATCTCTTTTTGTTCAAGATCGTTTTACTAGAAAAATAATTTTTTACCAGACAGCTGTTGCTACATGGATACAAAGTCTTATCTCTCCATGATTTGTGTCTGCACACCACTCCCATCATTGACTAATATCCTCCACCACTGTGCACTGCGTCCCCAAAACCTATTCAGCTCTCAAGAGTCTTTGTCTCCCAGTCCGTAGCCTTGTTTTAACATATCATACCTACTTCCTTGTGTTTTCCCCTTTCTCTTCTTTCTTAACTTCCTCTGTGAATGAGAATGAGATCATCCAGTATTTATCACTCTTTCTGTCTCAGTTCTCAGGAGAGGCTCTTGTCACACCTCTCCTGGATGATTACATGGTCTGAACCACTATAATTCTTATTGTCTTCCAAGTTTTGATGTAGCTTCATTCTGCAATTATTCGAGATCTCCAGATACACCACCTGTAACTATTAAGGGACTCTTCTCCAGCTGGCTGGGGGAACATGGAGGCTCCCTCACAAGCAGGACCTCCTTTCACTGTTCTATTTGTGCTTGTTGGATCCTCACAGAAACCTTCCATGTTACTTTACTGAAACCGGATGACTAAAAGTGGGGCCAGGTAGTGGTGTACCTGGATGAGCATGCATTTTATAGTACACAAGGACCGGGGTTCAAGCCCCTGGCCCTTACCTTGCAGGGGGGGGAAACTTCACAAGCAGTGAAGCAGTGCTGCAGGTGTCACTTTCTCTCTCTCTCTCTCTCTCTCTTTCTCTCTCTCCCCTCCTTTAGATTTCTCTCTGTCTCTATCCAAAATTTAAAAAGACATGAAATAAAAAAGATTACTAAAGGAAAACTTTGAGAGAAAGTATGTTTGTCTTCAGAATTTCCCCATATGGAAATGGAGCAACAATCATCTCAGCCAAGAGAACGCAAACAGCCTTTTTCTCAGTGCCACCCATAATCTGTCCCTTCTGAATAAAAACTTGTACATTGTAAAAGGATATGAAGCCATAGACTCACTTGTCTGCTTTGACTTCATCAGGAAAAAAAAAGTAATTTTTTCCACTAGCCCTTTTGTTCTTTATCAAACTGCTTTCTGCACTTTGACCATTTCCAGCCCTCCTCAAACAAACTGTTTGATTGGATTGCCAGGTAGTAAGGTGACACTACAGAGCATTTATAATACCTCTCAAATGGTCAGATATGGTAATTCCCAATGGCCAAGCAGAAATACAACATGTTCCTGAACCTTCCTTCTGTTAAAAACCTCCACTGAAATATTGAAGCAACTGCAAAGCCGACAGTAGAGACTACAAATGGATCATCCAGTTTTTAAAGGTCACTAAGTCTCTTTCTCTCCTACATCTCAAAAACTCCCACTGAGATAGAAGGTAAAACCCAGTGGATGTTTTGTGACACACACACAAAGAGCCACTTGCCTTGCAAATGGAGGACAGGCATACCACCCCCCAAAACGTGGAAAATGTCTTTGAAAATCTCATGGTCTCCCTTCTTATTTTGCTCCCATCAAATCGAAAATTCATTGCTGCAGGAAAATTATTTGTTTTTACAGGTCTTACAAAAGATGGTATTTTAAAATTTTTTCTTTTTGGGGCCTAAATGATATTTACAGTGAAGATGGAGATAGAGTGAGACTTCAAGGAGAAAGTAGTCTGGGGGGAGGGTTGGGTAGTGGTGCAACTGGTTAAGCGCACATAGTACCAAGCGCAAAGACCTGCGCAAGGATCTAGGTTCAAGCCCCTGACTCCCCACCTGCAGGGGGTCTGCAGGTGTCTACCTTTCTCTCTCCCTCTCTATCACCCATTCCTTTCTCAATTTCTCTTTGTCCCATTCAAAAAAAAAATGGCCACCAGGAGCCAGATTCGTAGTGTCAGCACCAAGTGCCAGGGATGAGCCTGGAGGCAAATAAATAACTAAATAGTTTGAGAGTGAATGATTAGTAACAAGTAGTCTCACTTAAAGGAGAAGAGATGAGGACACAGCAAAGGTCACAATGCCTTGCTCAGCCACCTCTGTATGATCCTACTTCAGTGAGCCAGATAGAGTCCCCTATTTTTTCGCATATAACAGGAAATTTATAATAGTTTTTACTCACATGTCATGAGGATCTGAGATGTAAACAAAGTGTAATGTTTGCTCTTAAGTGGTTTTAATGGAAATAGACATATAAGGTGAAAGAAATCACAGGCTTTCTGCCAGCTTTATAAATTCACTATAATCCAGGGTGATTTCTGGGTTTCTCTGAGGATTTTTGCAGTAGGTACGCAGGAAAATTACTGCCTAATCTCCTATAAAAATAAAAGATAAGGGAGTTGGGCGGTAGCACAGAGGGTTAAGTGTAGTGGGTTAAGTGCACCTGGCACAAAGCGCAAGGACCGGCGTAAGGATCCGGGTTCGGGCCCAGCTTCCCACCTGCAGGGGAGTCGCTTCACAGGCGGTGAAGCAGGTCTGCAGGTGTCTATCTTTCTCTCCCCCTCTCTGTCTTCCCCTCCTCCCTCCATTTCTCTCTGTCCTATCCAACAACGACAACATCAATAGTAACAACAATAAAACAACAAGGGCAACAAAGAGAATAAATAAATAAAAATAAATAAATATAAAAAATAAAATAAAAGATAAAAGGATCTGGGTACCAAAAAGACTTTGGTATATCTCTCTGCCTCCCTCTGGGACCCACCACTCAGACTGGCAGGAAACTACTTTTCCTTTTCTGAAACTCACCTGATTTTTATCATATTGAATCCAAGCTCACCAAAGTGACTGGTTCCTTTTGTGGTTCAAAAAAGACTTGACTACTCTCCTTTTAAAAGCGTAGGCATTGCAGAGACTGATCTCATCTCACCTCCAATCTAAGACCCCTCCACTGCCTCACTTCCCTCTTAACACAGTTACAGTGACAAGGATATTTTGAAGGAGTAGAGAGAGTGCTTTGTTTTCAGCAAATGGTATATGCTCTGGGTAGTTAAATTTTCTGACCAACTAAAATTAAACCTTTGAACTTCAAACTAACTTCATTCCTTAGCAAGTTCAACACGGTGCATGTACATTTGTCATGTGACCTGTGACTTGCAGGCTATGGAGCTATCTTTCCAAATGTCAGGTCTGACTGGGCAGAATTTTGGACAGAAATAAAGGCTGTATAAGATATTGAGTTCAATATACCCTGCTCTGAGCACATGCCCTAGAAGATCTATTTAAAAGAAACGAAATTTCCTTTGACTACCTCTGTATCATTTGTCTTTTTTATCCCTCCAGATAAAAGTGAGAAGGCCAACTCCAGTTGTCTGAGGGTCGGTATTAACTGAATATTGGATGTATTTAGAATCTTAACTAATTTTACTTCCATAGAAATAAGGAAAACAAGACTATACAATTTTTTAAAATATTATATAAAATAAATCCATTCTCTCTCTCTCCCTCTCTCCTTGTTCCAAGATTATTAAACCAAACTTTAGAAAGTTAAAAGGTAGAATACATTAACCAAAGCTAACAAAATCGCTTACTAAAATAATGAGCTGCTTTGCCATGTGTACCATCCAGATTAGAGTCCGGGTCTCACTGCATTCCAGGAAGCTTCAGTGCTGTGCTATTTCTCTCTCTCCCTCTCTCTGTTACTGTCTCTATAAACAACAACAACAAAACACATATTAGCTATTGTGATTATGTTAGCCTTTCTATGTATAAACTTCCTGTCCTCTGTGAATATGATAATCATCTTCCTCTCTGTGTATTCTCTAAGGGACCAATTTCCAGAGCCCTCAAACCTTAGTAAGAGCCAAGACTGAAAACATGAATATTTAGATTCTTTGTTCTTACCAGGGAGCCTACTGCACAAATCCTGTACCCACCACTTACTACCAATGTTCCCCTACCAGCTTGTGACAGTAGAGCAGTTACTTCCCCTCTCTATGCATGTCTACAACAGGGCTAAGGGACTGGAGAAATGTCTCACTGGGGACAGTGCTGTGGCCTAGGCTCAGGGCCCTGGCACCACATGGTCAGTGCTACTATGGCACTTAGGCAAGTTCCAGGGCTTCAGTGTGTGGTCTCTCCCCCACCCTTTATCTATTTGGATGAAAAAGCCAGCTCATAGCAGTGAAATTACAAATGTGTGAGGCTCCTGCAACCTTTCTCTCTCTCTCTCTCTCTCTCTCTCTCTCTCTCTCTCTCTCACACACACACACACACACACACACACACACACACACTACCAGCTAGAGCCAGCGTAAAGTTGAAATAAGATAAAAGGAGTAAAAATGTTTAACATAGAAAAGTGCACTTAATTTAGCTCTTTTGATTGTTACACTGGTTACCACTCCCAGGTCCCACACAGCAACATTTCTTAGATGAAACCCATAGACCAAGTCGGTCATAATTATGGAGGGAATTTATGAGGAATATGAGTACCTGATCCCCATCTCCCAGAAGAGTCTATTTAATAGTTCCAGGCTGATGGAAGGAAAGTATTTTTTTACCAGTATTCTTTAGTTGTGACACACCTATAAGTTTGAGATACACTTTAACAGTTTAAGAAACGATTGATTATTTGCTAAGTTAAGCTTGGTTGTTTGGTTAACTCTGCTAATGCACAGATTTTTTTTTTTTTTTTGGACTGGATTTCTTTGGTTCTGATCAGGTCTGAGTCTCTCCTACACATTATAAACGCAGGCAATCCATGCCCACAATGTCATGTACTCTGGCCATTTGTTGGCTGCTAGACAGTTAAACCCCCAACATCTAAATTCTACCTTGGTTAAAGCATAACACACACACACACACACACACACACACACACACACACACACACACACCAGAAACAGAAAAAGAATATCTTTCTTGACCTTCTCCATCCTTGAGCCCCTCCTCACGAACACCCACAAGGGCACAGACATTTGACCTAAGTCAGCCCACCAGACACTCCCACCAGTCTTTGAGTCTTGAGAGAGACCCAAGGACAAAGGGGAAGATGATTGGTGGCCCAGTCAAGGATGGTGCAACCAACAGCCCTGACAGTACAGGGCAGGCTCAGTGATGAGGAGCACACCTACCCTTGCTCCTGCCAAGTTGAAATAAAAATGTTTTTGATAAGGTGGGGGGAAGTATCTTTTTCATATTAAGATGTTCTACATTTATGCTAAAAGGTGGACAATCTTAGGAATACTTGATAAGGTTCAGCAAAGAGACAAAGATCCAGCCAGCATACTAACGCACCAGAATTATGCTAAGCTCAAGTTGTGCTGGAGAGAGGCTTGTTTATCTTGAAGCTGCTTTACCCTAAAACTAGAACAAAAAACAATACTGCCTTTTTCTTTTAAACCTCCAATTTGTGTAACCTCAGACATCAAAGTAAGCAGATGACAGTGAATGCCTGACATAAAAGTAACAAGAAAATGAAGCAGGACTTGTGGCTGCTGGGAAGGCAGAGAAGATAGAGGAAATCGAGAAAAGTAAAAGAGACACAGGGGTCTCTGAAGGTAGATAAGGGTGGCTTTTCAGAGGTAAGGGGACTGCCATTCAGAGCTCTGAACACCCCACGGCATTCCACTGTGGTTTTCCCAAGGTTACAGACATGGGTTAACCATCATCTGTACAACTATCTGTCTACATTTGTACATAATTGCCTCATTTTGCTTCCAGGTCCAGTCTTCTCTTTCCCTCCAAGCCACACAGAACTATTACTACATCTAAATGTAGTAAATGTCCCTCCCTTTTTCCTCCTTTCTATTCGGGTCTCGATGGAGCTCCTATCACCCCCCCCCCAACTGGAAGTATGGGTCAGAATGGTTTTGGGGAGCAGAAGGTAGGCGTTCTGGCTTCTGTAATTGCTTCTTTGCTGAACTTGGCCATTGGTAGGTCAATCCATACCCCCAGCCTGTTTCTATCTTTCCCTAGTGGAGTAGAGCTCTGGAGAAATGAGGTTCTAGGACGCATTAGTGAGGTCATGTGTCCACAGAAATCAGCATGGAATCTTGGCTAGCACCTGCAACTTGGTGTCTGGGGGGTGGCAAGATACAAAGTGAGACAAAATGGTTAATGAACAGGAACCAAGAGCAGATGAGATTACCGATCTCAGGGTGGAAGAAAGCTAGGAAGTCCACTTTAGGCATGTTTTTAGAGGCCTGCGACTATTGTAGTTTTAGATTGAGTTGATAGCTAACATGAAGTTGGAAAAAAAAAAAAACTATTGTCTGAGAAAATGCTGTTAAAGTATGCCAGTCTCTTGCCCTTATTCAGCTTTTGCAGTCCTTGCTTTGATAAGGTTAGCTTTGGAGTGACTGTGAGAACTGTAATAGGAAGTAGGTGAGGAGGGTATCTAAGTCTAAGTAGATACTATTTCATTATGAACTGGATACTGACTCACTACAGACTTCACATGCCATATATCAGACAAGAGACTAATCACCAAAATATACAAAGAGTTCAACAAACTTAGCAACTGAAAAGCAAATGACCCCATCCAAAAATGGGCAGAGGATATGAACAGAACATTCACTAAGTAAGGGATCCAAAAGACTAACAAACATATGAAAAATTGCTCCAGGTCACTGATTGTCAGAGAAATGCAAATAAAGACAACATTGAGATACCACCTCACCTCTGTGAGAATGGCATATATCAAAGAAGATAGCAGCAACAAATGCTGGAGAGGCTGTGGGAACAGAGGAACCCTTCTTCACTGCTAGTGGGAATGTAAATTGGTCCAGCCTCTGTGGAGAGCAGTCTGGAGAACTCTCACAAGGCTAGACATGGACTTTCCATATGATCCAGTAATTTCTCTCCTGGGGATATACCCCAAGGACTCCATAACACCCAACCAAAAAGATATGTGTAAACCTATGTTTATAGCAGCACAATTCGTAATAGTTAAAACCTGGAGACAACCCAGGTGCCCAATAACAGATGAGTGGCTGAGAAAGCTGTGGTATATATACACAATGGAATACTACGCAGCAATTAAAAACAATGAACCCACCTTCTCTGACCCATCTTGGATGGAGCTAAAAGGAATTATTATTTTGTTTTTCTGCACATGTATCACTATATGCAAGGAACTAGGTTCAAGCCCTCACTCTCCACCTGCAGGGGTGGGGAATGCTTCATGAGCAGTGAAGCAGGTCTGTAAGCGTCTATCTCTCTGTCCTCTATCTACCCATCTCAATTTTTCTCTGTCCTATTAAATAAAAATAGGGAAAAAAGGAAAAAATGTCCACTGGAGCAGTTGACTCATAGTATAGGCACCAACCCCCAGTGATAACCCTGGTGGAGAAAGAGAGAGGGAGAGAGAGAGAGAGAAAGGAAGGAAGAAAGGAAGGAAGGAAGGAAGGAAGGAAGGAAGGAAGGAAAGAAGATCTCCTCAGATCTATCTATCTATCTATCTATCTATCTATCTATCTGTCTATCTATCTATCTTGTTAACAACAAGACTAAGAACACTGAAAATATGGGAGATCTGTGTAAGTTTTTTCTCCTCTTCCCCACCCTCAAGCCTTGAAGCCAGGGATTAGAATCTTTGGAGGCTACATTCCAAAGGTAAACATCCAAACCAGAGAAGGAACCCATAAGATCACATTCTAGAAGCAAACTGGACCTCAGATTCCAGAAGAAAAGTTCATTATGGAATATCTTAGACTGCTGGAGTCAGAAAAGGGAACCACAGCTGTACTAGAATCAGCAGTGTCCCACGGCACATGCATACGCGTACTGAACACCTCTGGTGTGAACTTGTTGAAGCTGGCTACCTAGAGAGTGAGGGATGGCTATCCAGTAGCTTTGGGGCCCATAGTCTCTGGAAATCCTTGAGATATAATGGTCATTATCTTACTTTACTCTGGATTTGTTACAACCTGATACTTGAAAGAATTGTTTTATTTCTTCTTAGCTTTCTCTGATAGGTTTTTATTAGTGGCTTTTCAACTTAAGTGTCCCAAATTTACTTAGTCTCTCTTGAGCATTCTTTTTTCTAATTTCTCTCCTCTCTCTCTCTCTCTCTCTTTTGTTTACTTTATTGGGGGGTTATATATTACAGTAAGCTTGTTGACACACGGGCACAATTTCTCAACAACTTCCAGCAATAGGTGTCTAAAAAACACTCACCCAGACTTCAAGTCCTTTTCCACCACTGTGCACCCAAAGCCCTCCCAGTGCACATGTCCCCTGCCTTTCCCATAGTCCTTTGCTTTGGTGCTATATTTGTGCTTCTATGTGTCTCTTTTTTCTCTGTGCTTCCTTAAACTCTCTATTGTGATCCGATCCCTGGACTTCTGCAGCTGTGACAGTTTCTAATTCACTTGGAACTTTATAGTTGGCTTTTCTCTCTCTCATCACAGAGCAAATAACAGTGTTGAAGAGCTCGAGATAAGACTGCTATTTGCTCCTTTCCAGGTCCTATTTACTTCTAGGTGTGTTTTCAACTGGGGATTTAGAACAAAATAAGACAGTACTTGAAACATCATGCCTTTACTTCCAATGATTAATAAGATTGGCTCCAAAACAGAGCTGATATACAGTGTTGGTCTGCTTTTTCCAACTATGGCTATTTGCCTAGACCTTGGGAGCAATTATGATCTCATTTCTAATCTTGGATAAGACATTTTCTTCCTTTTGCCAGAGTAGGAGACACAGACTGAGACAGACAGACAGACAGACAGACACACACACACACACACACACTTCCAAGGAGAGAGAGAGAACTTAGAGATAGTAAAAACTGCCCAATGTCAACTAGCCAAAAGAAAGAGGTGATTCTCACATGTAGAACTTTATAACTAAAGTCTATGCTCACAGCCAGTGTGCCAAGATGGTATATATATTACATCACACCAGATAGGATTGCCCCTGTCTAGTTTTACAAAACCAAAATAATACTTTCTGGAAAAAAAAAATGATATTAAAGTAAGGCATTCTATTTTAAACGTTTATACCTCTTTAGGGTTATTTAACTCTAATGAGTATTCATTTTATTTAAAGAGAGAGTGAACCTCATCATATGATCTAAACCTACATGTACACAATAAAATAGCATCAAAACAAAATACAACTAGATATCTTTGCATAGCACATCTTCTTTCTTAAAGATAAACAGACTGTTAGAATCAAGAGTAAGTTTCTTTTTTCCTTAAGTACTAAGACAAAACACCTTGACTTTATCCTTTCAGATCTCTGCTATTTATCAGGCTGACATTTTGAAATTTGGGTTTGCTATGAAAATAGCTTACCCAATGAAAGAGCATTGTGTTGGACCAATGTCTTTTTTTTCTTTTTTTAGCACTGTGACTGTTGGTTTCATTGTTCTGTTTTGCTGCAGAATTACCACTGCTATTTTTAAATCACTGCTGTAGACTTGTCAGCTTTGAACCACTCCTGCTCCTGGCTACACGGACTCCCACCGCCTTTTCAGCCCTACTGATAAGCTATCCCATGTGTAATATTTTTATGGTTTCACATCTATTTATAATTGCTTCTCAAAAACTAGAAAATTGTGTTTGTGCCCTACTTTTTTTTCCTCCTGATCTACATTACCCCTCTGACTGAAGTAATAACCTGTCATGCTTAAACAATTAGTGTAATGCAGAGGACACTCGGGCCTCTTCCATGCAGCTAATGGAACACCAAATGTGGCTTTAGAAAGTCAGATAAAAAATGTGTCTTACATGGCCCAGTGCTGCGTCCTAGGCAAACTACGTAACTGGCATAGGATCATCACAAGGAATGCTTCTCGAGAAATGACAGCCTCCATCCATCTGAAATCAGGCTCAGCAGGGAGATTCCCTTGACTGAAATGGGGCTAGTTCCTCTGAACTGTCATTTTATGCTCATTGTGACCCTGTGGTAGTTCAGTGACCATGTCTTTCAACCTGTGATGCCAATTTCCAAAGTGTGGCTCTGAGGCATATTCCTGGCTTCTGGTCATGCAAATTTTGTCTTCTTACATACATTAATTCACTCATTATTTATTCATTCATTTACTAGCTCAGTAGGTATTGATGAGAAAATCTTTTCCAGACTCTTAGCCAGTAATAGCCCCAATTTAAGAGCCATGTTACCAAGCTTTCCTTTTAGTAAAAGGTAAATCTACCTTCTAATGAAAATGTAAGTCATTGATAACAGTTTGAACTCGAAGGAAAAAAAAATAACATAGCACAGAAGTTAAGAGCATTTAACACTGGAGATAGTATGATAGGTTTGAATTTCGACTTTGCCATTTGCTAGGTGATTCTTAGAGATTATTTAACCCCTCTGAGCCTCAAGTTCCTCACTTTTAAAGTGAACACAGTTACAGTATCTATCCTCAAAGGACTTTTATGAGGATTAAATAAGTAAATTCAAGGCAAGCTTTTTAAAGCAGAGCAAACAAGTCCTTGGTGTCATTATGCACAAAGCTCTGTGCTAAGGACATTACATAAATTATCTAAATTAATGATATAAACTATGTACTTTATCCTCAAGTAGATATGAAAAACAAAATTTAGAAAAGTTACATAAAATTGCCCAAGGGTGAAAAAGACAGACTATATGACATCAACATCAATTCTCAGTCAAGTTAATTTTCTGTCACACAGGTAAGTCTTTTTTGAGCAATCTGGCACCTGATTCTCATGAGGTCTTAGGTCCAGAGCTCAAAGATCCTCAGCTCTGCTGCATCACCATGGCTCCACTGTGAGTTGTCAGGATGGCACCAGAGGCTGGAAAGCATGTTGTCTTCCATATTGGAGTTCTTTCCTACTCCCCTTTTCTGTTCACTGGCCATGTATGCATGCACCCACCTCTCACTGTGTAATTTCTTCAGCAGTCTGAGCTGTAGTTGGATGAGATTGTTGTGTTCTGTTGGATTTCTAGTTGTCTCGGAGAACTAATAACTGACTGCTGTTGCTTCCTATTTATGTGATGTTTGTAAGGACTTTTACGTCTCTGGCTCTTATTTTCACATCTATAGGGTGAGTAGGTTGGGTCACTAACACTTCCAGTTCTATCACTACACATTTCTAAATCCAATATTATAGAGTCTTTTCTACTATGTCAAAAAAAAAAAGTAACTTCTTCTTTGAAGGCCCAGGGTTATAACTTTCTGAAGGATTTTAGAAATAGTCTAACTTGTATTCCCATCCATAGTTCATTACCTTCTTAAACCAACCTGTGACAAATAGCTCTTATTGAAAGGACAATTAAACAAACAAATGAAAAAGTGACAAGATAGTCTCTGTAAATCCTTGGGATATAATAGTCATTATCTTATTCCAGTCTGGAATTGTTACAACCTTATACTTGAAAGAAATGTTTTCCTTCTTCTTTAGTTTAAATCAGGGCACTGAAAATCAACAAGAACTTTCCACAATAAAGAAATATATTGCTCCTCAAAAAAAAATTTGCCCAAGTTATATAGGCTGCATAGGAAGTATGAATCCAAGATTCCAAACCAGGCTTTCTGTTAACAATCCATTTGCTTAAAGCTTTGTCTATTCTGACCTGACTTTGGGCTTTCTGACCAACTCGGGCCAGATTGTGCCAGGTACGGCATTCCTTGGCTTGAGCCAGACTCAGTCACGGTATAAGAGAAAGCACTCTAATCAACAACATGACTTCTCTTGTATAAAATTGTGTCTTGATTGTCTTCATTAATTTCTTCTTCCTTTCTCCAGGACCATGACATTTTTTTTTGCACTTATAAAGAAGAATTTAGAAGCCAGGAAAAAATAAACCACACTGACTAGGTTGTTATTCATGAAGCATGAAATAAAAACTGAATCACACCAGAAGGTTGAAAATGTCCCTTTTGAGTCTTATAACTACATACAGATAAAGATCCCAAGACAAAAACTTCCTATTACTGCTAATGTAAATGGTATGGAAATAAATACTGAAAGATAACATGTAGACAATGAAATGATGAACTGTCCTGTCATCCCCTCTGAGAAATTCAAACTTTTCCCTCCTTCTGTGAGCAGCACATCCAGCAGGAATGGGGCAGGGGCCATGCTTCTACAGGCAGGCTCCGCATCCTTCAGGGACTGTCTGACTGTCACACTGAGTAGTTTTACACCCCATCAAATAGATTCTCTCTTTGTTCAGAAAATAAACACAAGTCTTAGCACATACTGTTTGGCTAGTATTTTAATTAGAGTAAGGTGCAGTATTAATCACAATTTCTCTATTGGGTAGTAGCAAAAGAACTCAAGGAGAGATACGTAATAACAATGCCTAAAATAAACCATCAGCTTTAGTGAGTGCATTCTGAACACCAAACACTTTATATATGCTATCTGATTTAATTCATATACCAGCTCTATAAAGTAGGTACTGCTATTGCCTCTACAGCAGAGAGCAGGGAAATAAACAGCAGTGCAAGTATTGAAATATCTTGCCCAATAGTGGCTAGAAAACCTAACTTTTCATCAAAATGTAGGCTGGCCCTCCCACAGAAACAAGCACCCAGCCAGGAACTGTCTTCCTTCAACTCGGTGCTATCACGTGTCTGGCCCGCTCCATTAGACGAAGTGGAAGGGGTGTGTGTGCCTTTTGAAGTCCCATTGGTTGCCAGTTGTGCCTTCCCCCCACTCCTGGTGTATCTATTGGTTGGTTGTTGAAGATGTTGAAGTTCTCAAAGACAAAAGCAAAATAAAACAAAGCCAGAAGCCAGCCTCATCTCTGACTATCAACATAGAAGGTTGCTCACCAGGAAACCAGAATCCTACATGGGTAAAAAATGAACTCCTGAGTAGGGCACCAAAGTAAAAACCCAGTGGTGAGGGGTAGACATGTAGCTTCCTGGGCCAGTGGGGGGTGGGAGTGGGCGGGAGGGATGGGTCACAGTCCTTTGGTGGTGGGAATGGTGTTTATGTACACTCCTAGCAAAGTGTAGACATATAAATCAGTAGTTAATTAATATGAGAGGGGGAAATCAATTGTATGTCTCAAAGTTTCTCAAAAGACAAACTGAATCTTTTTAATATATAGGCTATGTATTTGATATGCGGACTCTCTCAAAAGCCTAGACCAAGTAGATTAGAAGCTTCCAATAGCACAGCTATATACAAGATACTGGGTACTGTACAGCAAACCATAACAAAGGGACTTTTCAAAGTTAACCCAATTAACAAATAATGTGATGATAATATTAACTATTGATTGTCTTTTTGAACCCTAAGACAGCAGGAACCTCACATCTTCACTATAGAGCCCCTACTTCCCCCAGTCCTGGAACCCTTGGATAGGGCCCACTTTCCCATATGCATCTCCCAATCCAAACCAAATAATATTGCATCCGCCGATCACAACCTAACCAAAGCAATGATTGCCATCTCAACATGCTTCACCTCAGACTGTATCCAGAGACTTCACGTGTGGAATGACAACCCTTCAGCTTCATTACTCGGGTGAGACCTTTCCTTTTATAGTACACTCTAATTTCATCTCAGGTAGTTCACTTTCTAACAAAGTCCCATAACCTAGATATACACCAGTTTCTGTGAGAGAGAGCTTATGTGCACACGTATCCATAAACTACTGCAAAATATATACCTGAAAGCAGAAGTACACTAGAGTTTGCAGTGAGTACCTCCCTAACACTTCCTCTCCACTATTCCAAGCTTGGGATCCATGATTGCTCAACAAATTGTTTGGCTTCATATGTTAACTCTCTTTTCAATCACCAGGTTCCAGATGCCACCAGGATGCTGGCCAGGTTTCCCTGGATTGAAGACCCCACCAATGTGTCCTGGAGCTCAGCTTCCCCAGAGACACACCCTACTAGGGAAAGAGAGAGGCAGACTGGGGGTATGGACTGACCAGTCAACGCCCATGTTCAGCGGGAAGCAATTACAGAAGCCAGACCTTCCACCTTCTGCAACCCTCAATGACCCTGGGTCCATACTCCCAGAGGGCTAGAGAATGGGAAAGCTACCATGGGAGGGGGTGGGTTATGGGGATTGGGTGGTGGGAATTGTGTGGAGTTGTACCCCTCCTACCTTATGCTTTTGTTCACTAATCCTTTCTTAAATAAAAAATTTAAAAAAAAAATGAACTCCTGGGTAAGGGAAATAGCCTCATGGTTATGCAAAAAGACTTTCATGCCTGAAGCTCCAATCCCTTGCACCACCATAAGTCTGTTGAGCACTGCGGTCCTTCTCTCTCTCTCTGTCTCCCTTTGACTCTGTGTCTCTCATTAAATACACACATACACACACACACACACACACACACACACACACACACACATATGCAAAGAAATAGACTTCTATTGTGTCAAAGCCATGATAATTGGGGTTTGTTACAGTAACTAATGCTGCTCTAAATGGTTTATAAGATTACCCTGGAGGAGCCAGGAAGCAAATAATGCCCAATTCCAGAGTCTCTCTTCTTTCTTTCTTTCTTTTTTTTTTTTTAATTCCTATATTTATTTATTGGATAGAGACAGCCAGAAATCAAGAGGGTGGGGGAGATAGAGAGTGAGAGAGGTAGAGACACAGAAAGCTTTTCCCCTGCAGATGGTGACTGGGGGCTTGAACCCAGGTCCTTGTGCATTCAAATATGTATGCTCAACCAGGTCATCACCCAGTCTTTCTCCATTCTTAACCACACCACTAGCAGCCCTTCAGGCAAGGAGTCAGTACACTTTTCACTCTAGTTTATCCATGGCGAAATACAAAGGGAGATTAAGAGACCAAATCTATAAAATTCTCTGGAAAAAGAACCCAGATACATTTGTGTCTCACAGCACTGGATTTATCTTTAGCCACTTGGTGTCAAGGACAACTACATTATCCTGAAATAATGGGAGTTTGATTTCTTCTCTTAATTTCAACTGAAAGTAAAAGGGTTTAAGACAGAGAAATAATACATTTATTCTAGATACTTGCCTGAGCGAAAGAAGTGATTTTTGAGTCTCCAAAACTGAGAAGTGTGTCCTTAAGCACCTGCACTAAAACTCCACAGCGGAGTCTGGGAGATGACAACCAGAGATGGATTTAGGTGCTAAGTGAACTCACTCAGGCAAACTGGATGTCCAGGCTCCCAGTCCAACACTGCCTCCATCCCTCCCCTCATCATTCTAATTATCCAGGCCAATGCACACTTTTTTTTTTTACTGGCTCAATTTCCCAGATGGTTATAATTTTAAAATTTCTGACCTCAGAGTGCTATAATGACCTTTTGATGATGTAACTAGCAACAAAATTTCACAGGCTGTCGTGGGACACCTAGAACCTTCCCAAATGCACTCACTTCATTTATAAAGGATTTCTGAACTACTTTCCCAACCAACTGCCCATCAAAATGCAGCTCCCAGGGTAACAGAGCTCACAGAGCTCACTGACCTTGAGTGAGCATTGCACACTGACCTATGCTATAATTCTGGGTTGAAGAATATTATAAATATTGTCAATGACCAGTAACTCACCAACGCACTCATTACCTTACCAGTGGTGGAGGCAGGTGTGCTGAAGTTAGCACCCTGGGATACATTAGACATGATGCAGGGAATTAGTCATTAGTCCCCATAAGGAATGTTTTCTCCCACCGTGGTGATGCAGAGGGTTTAACACGAGAGCTCCGGTGTGAGAGCTGAGTCGTTCTCTGGCAGCTTAGATTATGTCTAATGAGAACTGTGCAGGCCAGCCCAGAGTCGAAGTGAGATGGGAATTTGCCTTTCAAGCCTGCCCCTTCCCTGCTACCCCCATCACAATTAAGATCGCTAAAAGTGAACCAGGCACACTACTAAAAAGATGTCGTAAAGGCCTATTACAGCAGCTCCGTGTCCAGTTCACACATCTTCAGCCTTGCTTGTGGCTGCTTGCTTTACCAGGGCTTAAAGATTTAGAAATGTGAAGTTACAGGAAATGGTGAGTAGCTTATTCAGCACACGTAAAAGGAGTTTTGTGGCATCCTGTTACACAATCAAATGTAACTGCTAAATCCTATGATATAACATTTCACCTCACCATTGAGGAAGAAGTCGCTAAAATTTGAAAGTCGTCTGGCATTCTTTGGAAATGTCTATAGTTCACATAATAAACCATTAGTCCATTGGCCCTGAGCCTTTAAATGGAACTTGGATATTCCCAAGAGTAAGATGAGTGCTCCTGCCCATGCCTACTGTTATTTTTTCTGGGATAAGTCCTGACATTTAAAGATAACTGTGACTTGCTGTAAGGTCACCACATCAGCTGGGGCCCTAGTCGGGGAGTACTGAGATTCCCAAACAGACATGATGGGCCTAGACCTCGAATAAATCCCTCTCTCCATTGTTACTGGTTATTTCTATCAGGAACAACACAATAGACCCCTTTGTGGGCCCACATAGGACCTTGCCCTCAACTTGGATCAACAACAGTAGAGAATGTTCCATCCTCCAAAGGGAGGATGGACAACATACTCTATCTTCCACCTGAGAAAGATGGGTACTGATATTGGGTCAGCTTGGACTGTTCCTACTCATGACCACAGAATGTGAGCTCAGATCTACAGTGATGCTGAGGTCACATAGGCTCCTAAGCTGAATATAGGCCCCAGACCAAATCAAATTAGGGTTTACAGTCAACAATATTTATACATCTTTTCCATATTAGGGAGCTACTCTCTTCCCTGATGCAGCTTTCTGGTCCTTTATGCAGCCATGATATCATCTGCCCAGAAAATAACTTGGATCCACCTGCATATCAGATTTCAGGCTCTGGGGAAAAAAAATATATAGTATAGCTACAGGCCCTTTGGAATATAACTAAAATATGCCTACTAGCTATCTACACAGTGAAGGACACCCCCCCCCAACTCTTTATCTGCACTATTCCAGCCTTTAGGTCCATGATTGTTCAACAATTTGTTTGGCTTTATATGTTAACTCTCTTTTCAGCCACCAGGTTCCAGATGCTACCATGAGGCCAACCAGACTTCCCTGTACAGACAACCCCACCAGTGTGTCCTGGAGCTCCGCTTCCCCAGAGTCTCACCCTACTAGGGAAAGAGAGAGACAGGCTGGGAGTATGGATCTAACATGTCAATGACCATGTTCAGTGGGGAAGCAATTACAGAAGCCAGACCTTCCACCTTCTGCATCCCACAATGACCTTGGGTCCATACTCCCAGAGGGATAAAGAATAGAAAAGCTATCAGGGGAGGGGATGAGATATGGAGATCTGGTGGTGGGAACTGTGTGGGGTAGTACCCCTCTTAGCCTATGGTTTTGTTAATGTCTCCTTTTTTAAATAATAATAATAATAATTTTTTTAAAAAGATAGCTGTGACTTGGATGGGAAGGAGACTTGCTCCCAAGCAGAAGGACTGTGCAGAGATTTTATTTGGCCTAGCTCTAGTGAAGAAAATACCTCTGGGGAGGGGGATGAGTGGTGGTACACCTGGTTAAGTACACAGAGTACACATGGAAGGACCTGAACAAAGACCCGGGTTCGAGCTCCCACTCCCCACCTGAATCAGGGATGCTTCACAAGCAGTGAAGCAGGTCCGCTGGCATTTGTCTTTCTCTCTCTCTTTCTATTGCCCCTCCCCTCTCAATTTCTCTCTGTCCTATCCAATAAAATGGGGGGGGGGCTGGCCTCCAGGAGCTGCAGATCTGTAGTGCTGGCACTGAGCCCTAGTGAGAATCTTAAAGGCAAAAAAAAGGAAGGGAAAGAGAAAGAAAGAAAGAAAGAAAGAAAGAAAGAAAGAAAGAAAGAAAGAAAGAAGGAAGGAAGGAAGAAAGAAGGGAAGGAAAGAAGGAAGGAAGGAAGGAAGGAAGGAAGGAAGGAAGGAAGGAAGGAAGGAAAGAAAAGAATTACTTCTGGTAGATTTGTTGCAAAGTTCTTTGCCATAAGTATTTTAACACAGCCATTTTTGCTAACTGATCAAAATGGACTGTGAGGCAGTTTTGCCACTAAAAACATTAAATCACCAAAATCAGAGGACTTCCAGTTTTTAAAGGGCCTGAAAGATTTTTATTTTTCACTAAAATGTCCTCCTACATTAAGAGAGATATCAGCTTCCAAATACTAGGATGCATATTTGTAACTGAGTTTCGTATCACAAGGTGAAAGCCTTTTATAGTGTTGTTTGACTGAAGAGAGAAGCCGCTGTTCCCTCACCGTTCTTCTCATTAAGTGTGACATAAATAATTGGTCAGACATATCTGGCTTACATTCCAGTGCTCTAGCACATGCGTAGTTCTTATTTTTCACCTAATCATATAAGCCAGGTTATTTGCCAAATACTAGCATTCTGCCCACATCATGTCATTCACTATCACAAGGCAGTGAGGTGGGGGTGGGGGTGTCCCCATTTTTCAAGAAGCTCATAGTTACCAGAAATCATGCATCCATTTCTTTACAAGGCAGTGCCTCTTGGTCCTTTTTTTTTTTTTTTTTTTTTTTTTTTTTGTCCTCAGCTTTCAATATTGTGAGATAAGCTTGGTAAAGATACCATCAGGGAGTGACTAACTCAGCTAAGTCACCAATGGTTTCAAGGACTGCTGTGAATTAATAGTCATCTCTTGTATATTCACTATAGTTGGGTAATGTTTAGTTTTGGTGGGTAGGAGGTATAACTGTGGTCTTTGAAACCTGAAACATTATCATTTTCCAGTATAATATGCTAACTGACATTGTACTTTTTTGTTTCAGACCTCTGGTAAGTTTACTTTCTATTTTTTGAATAGTAGGAGTATTAAGTTAGCTGGAAAAAAAAAACAAATTTGAAATATAATTGCCAAGCCAACATGCCAACTGACTGTTTTATCTTTTAAGGCAAAAATAAAACTGCCTTATGACCAATTACTTACATGATAAAAATATGGGGTGTGTGTGTGTGTGTGTACATGCTTATAGCAAAGAACTTCCAGTGAATCTACTCAAAACTCCCAGGGAAAAAAAGGGAATTGGAATATAAGCTTGATCTACAATAGAAATATCTGTAATATTTAATATCTAATGCTGATCTGGGAATTAAGCAATTCCCAAAACTGATTCAAAATTCAAAGTTATAAATGATCTTCTTGTACTAAACTTGAATTTGATATATGAACACTGAAGTTAAACTAAGAAGCACAGAAAAAGCTTCTGGATCAGGGTAGAGAAAATACTCTTGCTACATTTTATTCTTGAATATCGATATTATCTTGAGGTAGAAAGTTTTAATCTCAAAATCATTTTTCATTAGCTTTTATCTTTGGCTAGGGATTTAACTTCTCTGTGTCTTAACTGCAAAAGTTAAACAATAATATCTTCCCTTTAATTCTCCTATTTATGGAGATCAAATGAGTTATTATATGGAGACTTCATTTTTTAAAAATAGAAAACATGAAATAGCAGCCTGCTCCTAAGTCAGAGGAAGCCAGAAGAAAAGTCTTATTTATTATTTTACTTTATTGTATTTTAGTCAGAGCACTGCTCAGCTCTGGGTTACAGTGGTGCTGGGGACTGAACCTGGGAACTCATAGCCTCAGGCATGGGAGGCTTTTGCTTAATCACTATACTTTCTCACCAAATCAAAAAGTCCATATTGTGAAAGCTACTAGCCCTTCTCAATGAACCCTTTGATCATTGGCAGAGTAATGATGTAGCTTGTGCGTTAAAGATTTATGAAAAAGACCTGGACTCGTACACCAGGTGCAGTGTGGCTAACAGAACTCCAAATGAAGAGATACTAACGTGAGCCACAGGGGAACAAATGGCACGGCCGGCACACACATCCTGTCCTGACACAAAGAGTATGTTCAGAATGCTTCTTCAGAAATGGAGGAAACACCACACAAACCCACTGTCCTGACCACATACCTACTCCCTCCCCAGTGAGTAATTTTTAGAGAAGGAACCATGAGTCGTATTCAATCTCTGGCTCCAACAGGTGGTTGTGAATTAGTGATCCCACGCCTCTCCTTTTCCCCACATCATATCCCCTTTCATTTATCAAGTTAAATTCTTCAGAATAAAAACCGACAGGCACCCCTCAGTAGCTCTCTTCTGCATTACTGCAGCAGCCTGTGAAGTTCCCCTACTGCTAGGGTCACCCCATACTAGCATTTCCTGAGAACTGTAACCTGATTAAATAAATTCATGATTTATTCACATTTCCTTGTTAAGAACATCTATGGCCTGGCCCTATTTACCTTTAGAAAAATTCCCTACTGATAGCCTGTGCTTTATTCAAGGTAAACATATTTTCTTCTCTTTTTTTTTATTTTATTGATTTAATAGTGATCAATGGGACAGTAAGATGAGTACAATTTCACACAATTCCCACCACCAGAGTTCCATATCCCATCCCCTCCATTGAAAGCTTCCCTATTTTTTATCCCTCTGGGAGTATGGACCTAGGATCATTATGGGGTGCAGAAGGTGGGAGGTTTGACTTCTGTAATTGCTTCTCCACTGGACATGGGCATTGACAGGTCAATCCATACCTCCAGCCTATTTCTATCTTTCCCTAATGGGGCATCTTCTAAACAAAGGATGCATCTCCTCACCTTCCTGGCTCTGCATAAGCTTCTTCCTTCCTCTTATAAGGCATGATCTTGCTAGAGCCTTATTAAAAAATCTGCCCAGCTTATTGGACACCTTCCTTGAGATACTACTGAAGTGCTTCTCCTATATTAAGCATTTTGAAACCTTCCCCTAAACTCAACCTTTAGAAAGAGATACGACAATTTAGATTTTGCTCAGAACAACTACATTTTCCTTCTAACTACTCATCTAGATGTTCATTTGTTTCCCCTATCTTTTAGACTTGGAGATCTGGGAATTATGTTCCTTTCCTCTGATGATCTTAATCAGTAGAAATGTTAAATGAATACACGTGTTGATAAGTGAATCGTCTTGCCTTTCTTTCTTCATGCTGTTGCTGTTCACAAATTGTTCTGCTTTGAACTTCAAGTTGCCATTCATTCTTTAGTGTCAAGCTCAAGCTTCATTTGCTCCATCAAACCTCCCCGAAAACGCTTTAGACTCCCCAACCCCTTTGTTGTGTTTATAACCTAATACACCAAAAAAGGCCAGTTTACCTCCTACACGTTGACTATCTGTTTGAAAACACTGATCTCTGAAGCAGAGTGTCTTATCTCTGAGAGCCATAGATATGATTAGGCAAACTATTAAACTTCTTTTTAACTTTTTAAAAAATTTTATTTATAAAAAGGAAACGTTGACAAAACCATAGGATAAGAAGGGTACAACTCCACACAATTCCCACCACCAGAACTCCATATCCCATCCCCTCCCTTGATAGCTTTCCTATTCTTTATCCCTCTGGGAGTATGGACCCAGTTTCATTATGGGGTGCAGAAGGTAGAAGGTCCGGCTTCTGTAATTGCTTCCCTGCTGAACATGGGCATTGACAGGTCAATCCATACTCCCAGCCTATCTCTTCCCTTTCCCTAGTGGGGTGGGGTTCTGGGGAATCAGAGCTCCAGGACACATTGGTGGGGTTGTCTGTCCAGGAGAGTCTGGTTGACATCATGCTAGCATCTGGAACCTGGTGGCTGAAAGAGAGTTAACATATAAAGCCAAACAAATTGTTGACTAGTCATAAACCTAAAGGCTGGAATAATGCAGATGAAGAGTGGGGGGGAAGGGGGTCTCTGTTTTGTAGATAGCTAGTAGGCGAATTTAGGTATATTCCAAAGGGCCTGTGGCTATACTAGTTTTTATTTTTTTTTCCCTGAGCCTGAAATCTGAAATATAGGTGGATCCAAGTTGTTGTCTGAGGAGATGATGTCATGGCTGCATAAAGGACCAGAAAGCTGCATCAGGGAAGAGAGTAGCTCCCAGATATGGGAAAGGTGTATAGATATTTTTGACTGTAAACTTCTAAGATAATGCTCAATTACCTTTGAGTGTGCTACAATTCCATGACCCCTGAAAAGGTTACAGGGACCACTCTTCTAGGGAGGCTGTGAGTTGCTCTCCTAGAGCAATGATGGAGTCAATGGTCTATGTCTTATCTCTTTCCCTCAATGGCTAACCAAGCTACAGGGACAGACAAAGACTGTCATTGAGCAGCAAGAAACATCTGGACAATAACAATTTTCCTGACTTCCACCGTGTCTAGCTAGTATAGAACTCCCACCAGGTGAGAGGTGGTAGTAGAGTCTAGTAGAGATTTGTAAGTGGACAAATAAATCACCTCAAGATTGTTGTGAATTCAGGTGCCTAAATCAGATTGGTGGAAGAACACCAGGCCGAACAGAATTGCTTTTCTCTGTGTGAAATTTGATGATGAGGTAGAGATGGCAGCACCAAACTACAGAAAGGCAGTGAGCCCTGGGAGGTCCTGGATGGTTTAAAAGTAAGCCCATAAAGGAGTTAGTCTCTTTTGGAGACAAGCCTGCTTGGCTATGGGGGCTAGGCCCATAATGCTCAGCATGTTGGCTCTCTTCCTCTGCTGCCTACTCTGGCCACCTTGGTGGAGCGCACTGGGACTCATGTGTATTGAATTAATACAAAATAGCCTTTATACAGCATAATGCTTTAGAGAGACAGTGTTAGCAAAGACATGTCAGGATTTTCACCTGGGGTTGAGTGGCAGAAGAAAATAAGGTCTATTACCAGGTGCAGTCCGTTTATGGGGGTGGGAGGGGAATCCATAGAGTCTTAAAGTCACCAACAATGACTTTAGCAGTTTAACAAAAGAGCCAGTTTCAAAACAACAACAGGAAAAGTGCAATCGGTGATTTTCTTTTAGCAAATGGAATTTCTTTGGATTCTCTTTTGATTCAAGTCATGGCTTGTGTTACAAACAACGACAACAACAAAATTATAAGCATCTCCTGGAGTCATGGTTTTGATAAAAATCTCTTAAGTAAT
The DNA here is from genome assembly GCF_950295315.1 of Erinaceus europaeus. Taxonomy (NCBI): domain Eukaryota; kingdom Metazoa; phylum Chordata; class Mammalia; order Eulipotyphla; family Erinaceidae; genus Erinaceus; species Erinaceus europaeus. The sequence continues at coordinate 15,853,566 of NC_080179.1, read as the reverse complement.
GATGATCCCACCTTATTTAGAGGAGTCAGGGGTCAATGTGGCCTTACTTGTTTCTGGTTTTCATTAGTGGCACTCTCTCTGTAGCATCACACTTCCTGCTAGCTCCTCGAATACACAGAGGATTCATGCTTCAGTTCTGCATGTATTAAGAATGCCGCCATAGCAGCTACTAGCATTAATGAACTATTTGCTTATGCAGTAATAATTAACTTCCATTACATTACTTTGTGTGATTACTTTCTTAATTGCCTGAATTATGCATCCATTTAATATTTAATAACCATTCTCAGAAATCAGACACTGGTAAAAAACAAATTGCTCACAGTTTCCTTGCAATAATTAAGCTCACAAGAATAAATGAAACCTTTTAAAAACGAATGCCTTGTGATTATATCCTTGCATATAGAACAAGATCCTAAATTAGTTATTTATTAAATCTAAATTTAAGTCCAAATAGTGCATTTTTCACTTTCGCCTCGGGAAATCAACCTGCCTGCACAATACCTGATCTCAACCACAGAATTAAGTGCCTTATATTTTCCTTGGGAGTCACAAGCTGCATTAATATTTATTACCATGCAAAATTCAAAAGTCCTTAAAATATTGTGTGTTTATTATTTATTTCAACTTGGCATCTCTTTCACACTAGGTAAGTAAGATGTTTAGTTGGAGATTAAAGTGTTATGAAATGAGATCAATAGCTCTCCATTAAGACGGGCTATTGTGCGAAGGCTTCCCCCATTCTTTTCTGCTTCCTAACCCGTTCGCCCCCTCCTCCCCCTCCTCCCCCACCACCACACACATACATACGGATTCACATCCATACCTTTACCTCTTAGCCTCTTACACAACAGTGCAAACAACATAGGCAACGTGTCTATAACTAAGCAGAAGGTGATGCACGACAATTTATCCTCAAACATTTACACTCACAGCCAGGCACTGTGATCTCCTTTGCCTCTTCAGGATGCCAGCTAGAGCTCCCAGGGCCCCAGGGCCCTTCTGCCAGCACCCAAGCAGATCCCCATGCTGATCTGCAAAGTGATAATGCCACTATCCGATGGGACATCAGCTTCAGTTCCCACTGCCTTGCAAAGTCATCACTATCTTAACAAATAAAATGTGAGGCCGCCTTATCGCAGGTTTCTTGGTGAATAGATTCTATTGAATCTGGACAAGACAGTTTTGTTTGTTTTTATTTTTAAATCTTCCTAGGACTGACTGCATCTGCAAAATTGTTCTGCCATTCCGTATTGATTATGGCAGTCATGTACAGACGTGTTTATCTGAACCATAACCATGTTAGTCTTGGGCTACAGGAACACTGGGATGTTATTTCCCCACTGTTACCCTTTGCATACATAATACATACAAAATAGTGTTTGCCACATGAAAGAAAAAAAGTGGGGGTGGGGGGAATGAAAGCATTTTGTTCCAAATGAACTAGTAAGAAAAAAGATCCAGCCTGAGAGATCATATACAGAAAGTCAAGTAAATAACTGAGATGACCCACTTTTCTTACCAGAAGAAAACCTTTTTTGCAAGCCATGAAAATAGCCACAGAGACGAACTAGCTCTGTGGGTGGGGAGGGCTTGTGAGGAATAACAGACCTGGAGTTTAGGGTGTATCACAAGTCAACGATGGCTGCTCTTCTGCGTTTTTGAACCTGAGCTAAATTGATGCCAATCTCGCTGACTGTTGTTATAGTGGACAGACTCATTAGGATTTGCTTTTTAAATGATCTCTCAGCCTTACAGGCTTGGAGCTGCTAGCAAGGCAAGGTTAGAGAGAAAATGATAGCAGTATGTTGATGCTTCACAGACCTCATGATAGTTTCCGTCTGTCATTATTTACGTCTGACTAGATGCGTCATGTCAGCTACCTAGAAGGCACTTTAATATGAAGCCCCCGTTTGCCTCTGCTCTCATGCAGCCAGACTGGGATACTATTATTTTTGCATCACTACACTTAGGTGAAGCTTGCTTCAATCTTCCAGTAATGACACACAAAAGAAATAAAAATGGTTGTGTCCAAGTTAATATACATGCTTGTACCCTAACAGACCTCGCCAGCATTGTTCAGAAAAAAAGAGGGGGTGAAGTGAATTTAAATCAATAAATGGACATTTATTAAAAGGTCAGCTTAATTTTGTTTCTTTCAGCTTCTCTGCTCACATTTTAGGTAAAACTATTTTTGTTTGACTTTGCAATGGTCATATTGTTATTGGGCAGGAACACTGGGAAAGGAATCTGTGAGACTAATATTTAATTAGACTTACTCATGCTGTTTCATATCATCCTATATGATTTTTTAATAAATTCTGTCAGTGTCATTGTAAATTAAATTAAATAAAAAGCATTTGTTTTAAATTTACATGAGTTGTATCACTAAAGACAAAATTTTAAATAGTATGCATTTACCCATAAAATTGAGAGACCGAACCACAGGCTTCTTATTACCTTTTTAAAACTAAAATAGCTATTTCATATATCAGAAAAAATATATGTTATCATGGAAAAAACAAAATAGGATATTTATGTTGCATTTTGCCAACGGAACTACCCCAACTCTACCCTAGTAGAGAAAAGAAATATTTGCTTTAAATATTCCTAGAATGTTTGAATTTATTGTTACCATTAAATATTGAAAACTGGAACATAGTTTTAGCAGGAGGGACATTTTAATTAGACCAAAATATTCTAGATGATTTTTTCCATATGTCCTTAAGAACAGAATAACTAGAACTGAATTTGAGTCTGAATGAAGCAATATAACAAACTACTTCTGAAAACATAAATGCAGACACACACATAAAATGTCAGTAAAATTCATGAATAGTTGGTTATTTTTCTTTACTTGAATAATTTAACACAAAAACTTATACAAGGACAATTAAAAAAAATAATTCACATAGTCGTGTCTTGGGATCACACACTTGAGGTTTCTACCAAGATTATACATTTAAAGATGAAACAGCATTGACATAGTCAGAAAATTATTCTTAATGTCAAGTAAGCAATTTGGCTGTGAAATGGAGAAAATCACTATCCCATCCAGTCTTCTGAGTTCTAGGCATTTAATAAAATTTCAGAATGTTAGTATTAACTGAGTAGATTTCTGTAGAAAATCTGGATCATTCTTTAAAAAAAAAAAATCTGGGGACAGGTAGTAGTTGATTTTTCTTTTTTTTTATTTAGGTAGAAGTGCTTAAATTTTTGAAGTCTATGCAAGTTGTATAGGCATAAAAGTATGACCGAAAGCTCTTTTCTCTTTCAAAGGTCAGATGCTAGCTTTAGCAAGTGATATTTTCCCATTGCCACACTCATGTTTATAGTCTATTTTTATAAATTTCAAGTACACTGCTTTGTCATGGCTTAATGAAATGCGACACACACACCCACAGACACATGCACACTTTTAGATCATAGTATTTGCCTCTTAAACCAAAGTGACCGCCACAAGCTACTAAGAAAAATGTACTAATTTGGAACTTAATCAATCACATTCTATTATTCTCTTAAATTTTCAACTAATTATATTACAGCACATATGCTAAATACGTCTTTCTAAAAAATGGTTTGCTCAAGGCTTTCTTACCTCCTGTCCAAGCTACATTCAGTTGTGGCATAAAATAAACAGTAGGTGGCAGTCAAACCACTAAACTGCATCAAGGGCTTCATTAGCTACAATCTGTTGTTAGGAGTAGGAGGAAAGTAGTGTGTCTTTCCATTTTAAAGAATTCATTTTGTAATTAATCCTGAAATACATTTCTAAGGTCCCAAGCTGCTGAAATAGTGACTTTATTACATCCTTAAGTGAATGAGTCCAAATAAAAATGATTTAACTCAAGAACACTTTCTGTTCTGTCTCAGAGACTGTTTTTTTCTTCATTTCTCTATTATTACTGTTTTAGTATTTGTTAGTTATGGACATAATCAGAACTTCTTGGAATGGTGCCCAGGTCTGTGTAAATGACACCTGTATATTTTCATGCAGATTTGAAATAACTTGTCGAAGATTCTCCCTCCCCTGATCTTATAGGCAAGGTATTTATAATCCCCTCTCAGCTCCTTAGAAAGTAAACTTGTTTATAGTGAGCAGATTCCACAAAACAGTGAAACACAAAAGGAATATTTTTGTTAAACAGAGAACTGTGAGCAACTGAAAGTCCAGAGTGTGATTTTAAAAGTAGCTTTGCCTAAGAGGCCATATCATCTCCATAAAAGGACAGTCAAGAACAGGGTGTCAGACAGACACATGATAAACATGCGTTAATACAAGTGTTGAGTGCATCAGAGACCAAGAACAAGTTCTCCTCATTTCTCAAATATATAGCCTAGGAGCTTTTTTCTTGGGTTTCAGTTCTTTGCAAGCAATGATAGAGCTACAGTCTCCTTCCCCATCACTGTCTCTACCCTAAACATTGCTGTTAATTACTGTCATTGGGAACTGGGCATGACTCCACCAAGACAGCACAATGGGATCTGACTTCTTATGGGATGTAGATATGGGATGTAAATGATGTCTTTTCCTGAGAATTACAGGCCACATTATCTCTTAAAATCTAAGTTCCTGCTACAGAAAGAGCAAAATATGTAAAGAGCATTAACCTAAAAACTGAAGTGAGGGGGTAAACTTTCTTACCTGCTTAGGCCTCAATTTCCACATCTAAAATATGATGACTTGTAAGAATGGAATATGTTATGTGTAAAAATTTTTAGACTCTTGTATGGCATATAGTGAGTCTTCAAATAGGTTATTATATTTTAATAACTTTAATTAATTAGATAGAGACAGAAATTGAGACGAGAGAGGGAGAGAGAAACAGAGGGAAAGAAAGACACCTGCAGACCTACTTCACCACTTGTGATGCTTTGACCCTGCAGGTGGGGACCACGGGCTTGAACCTTGTGCACTGTGATGTGTGCACTTAACCAGGTGCACCACCACCAGCCCCTCATGATTATATTTGTTATTGATCTACTTTGCCACTGATGTGTGCTCACACATGACTCAGCAACACAATTTTTGTTCTCTCTTATTTGTACTTGTCAGTGAGAATCACCATGACAGTGAGCAGGCCTGGCAATGTAAAGGAAGGTTTGCACAAGAACCGGCAGGCCCGTAACAGTGAAGTATGACATGGAAAGGGAAAGGGACATATTTTCAATTAACCAGTATCTTGATTCTCCTCCTTTCCCTTTCTTCCTTTATACCATCACTGTTTTCCTTCCTCCCTTCCTCTCCTCCTCCTCCTCCTTAGCCATTTCAGCTTCAAGAATAGCCAGGAAGTAATTAACTCCTCTTATTCCTCCATATTCACCCTGCGCTTCCTTCTGTCCCAGTTCAAGCACACTGAAACTATTTTCGAGACACTTCAAGCTCATCTCAAACCAAAGACTCAGGTCTCACCAAATGTATTCCCTTCCCAATCCTACGCCTTACTTCATTAACATGCCCACCTCAAGGACTGCTCTGCTGAGAGGTCATGAGGTCAATTCCTAGCATCATTTGCTGAAATAGATATCTGCACTTCATTAAACTAATTTCACACACCAAGGGGACCTAAATTTAGTCCACGCATCAGAAAGGATGCAACTCAAGCTGTGTTTAACAATCTGACTGTTTAAAGTCTCATTTTTGCAGACAGAAATGGGCAAAACCTACAGATTTTGTGCTAGCAGTAATAAGCATATTTCTATCTCATAGGGAAATATTTAGAGACATAGAACCCTTTTATTCAACTTAGCATGTATTTTTCACCTTCTATGGCAAACCCTTTAAAGTATTTTAGTGAATAAATGTGAATTAGTCAAATTGAAGAAGAAAAAAGTAATTTTAAAACTTTTCTGGGAGATCGGTTCCCTTTTTCCAGAATCTTCTATTCTCCTAGGTGATTCTTTGAGGAAAGAAGTCAAAAATATTGAATTTGAGCAATTTAAATAAGAGACATTGAGTAATTTAAAACTGAGCCATTCAGTACAAGACCCATTCATTTAAATTACATGAAAATCCAAGGTAGACTGTGTGTAATTAGGAGCCATGGCAGTCCTTGGGCAATTTCAGTGGGGTTAGCAGATTACTTTAATAGAATATGACAAGGTTCCTTTTGTTTTTCATAAAATATTGTGTTTCCTCTTGAAATGTAACAAATCCTTAATGAAATTACAGTCCCTTTATTTGTGGGGAACATTTTCATGTTTTGAGAGATCAACAATGTCGGAACAATTACTCAAATTACTGATGGATGAACCTCAAAAGATTCAGAGGTTGATTAACTCAACATTTAAAGCCTTGTATGAACCTGTTTGAAAGGTCTGGTTCAAATCCTACCTGATAAGATGCTGTAGTAAGAGAGATGAGGGTTGATGCAGTGCAGGACTGCTCTAAGGAGAAAATACTGAGTGACAGAAGAAATCTGAATTTTACTGGTTCTGTTACTTCATGGGATATCCCACGGAAATAATTAGGAATCTCTGGACATGCCTTTTCATTTCTTCCTTTCTTCTTAAAAGAGCTCCTCACTGCTTACTTAATTTTAAACTACTTTTTAAAGATTAATTTATTTATTATGAGACGTGGGGGGAGGGGGAGAGAGGGAGAGGGAGAGAGAAACACTGTTCAGCTCTGGCCTAAAGTTGTACTGGGGACTCAACCTGCAGCCCTTAGGGCCTCAGGCATACAAGCTGGTGCTTCAAACAGCTGAGCTATCTTCCCAATGCTTGGCTTTTGCTCATTTCTTAATTTTTTTTTTTGTTGTTGTTATTGTTTGTTTGTTCTAGTTAAAAAGAGAAGCACGTTATTTTCTGTGAAGTAAAACTGTAGTAAAAGCAAAGTATTTTTACAGTTCACAAGTACAAAATAAAGCCTACAGTTAATTAATTACTTTCTGCCGAGCCAGAAACACACTTTTATTTGGTCATCAAATAGTAAAGTTATAGGTTCTGGCCAAGTCCATAACACACTTATGATGGTAACTGTACATATTATAGCCAGTGCCACACATATTTAATGTGATTTCCTAAGAGTTGAAGAATTGAGAAAGGAGCAAATTAAATACTTGCCCTATGGATAAGTCATACCAAACTAATTTCCTTACCTTGTGTTCCTGTGAAAAGTCAATATATTGGGTTGTTAGAAAAGCCATGATGTATTTTTTTCTGTTTTTCTATTGCATAAATAAGTTATGAGTTTTCCAACAGCCCAGTAGAATCCTTGCAAAGAGGATATTTTGATCTTGGGGGGACAAACATGAAGCTGGATAATCTGTACTATCAGCCTTCTACTCTGCATGTAAGTGGCTTATCAATTTTAGGTGTAGAAACCCTGCTTAAGTGAGTATAAAGGCATGAACTGCACTGATTTTTCTAAACAGCACTGAATGATATATTCTAGTTCCTTGTAAGAAAAATCATAAATTAACATTAGTTGATTTACATTAGATATCAATTGTTAGGGAAATAAAAAATAAGCAAAGGCAAATGAGGATGAACCTTTAGACCATAGAACTGAGGTGACCAAAGGTGGGTGGGAGGGAAGGGGGTGGAAGGACGTGAGGTCATCCTGGGGGTATTTTGGTACCTTGGTGAAAAGCTATGGTATGGTAAAATGACTTGAAGAAATGTAAAATTGTATTTCTAAAAAAATTAAACTCTTGTGAATCAAGGTTATCGCAAAACAAAAAATAATATTTTGAACGTTTTTTTCCTTTTTAGTTTCTTTAATATTTAAAAATTTTATTTATTTATTGGATAGAGGCAGAGAGAAATTGAGAAAAGCAGAGGAGATAGAGAGGGAAGGAGGAAAAGAAACACCTCAGCACTGCTTCATCACTTATGAAGCTTTCTCCCTGCAAGGGCTTAAATACATGTCTTTGTACACTATAGCATGTACACTCTCCTGAGTGTGCCACTGTCTCACTGCTTGTTTCTATATTAAAGGCAAATGTCCCACCTATAAGGATGCTCACTGATTTTTAGTAAATGAATCTATGCTAAGATTGAATTCATAGGAATTGTGCATGGCTACAGCATAAAATTTTCCTTCGGCACTTGGCATTTATCTGTTAGTTCCTCTCTGCTTCTTTTGCCTTAACTTCTCACTGCCTGACTCAGAGTGCTTCTGAGTTCCCTAGATGCTTCTGTTTCTTATACAACAAACTCAAGCTTGACACAGACACAGGAACTTAGTGGACTGGGAGAAACTAGTTTGGTCAAATTTGCTCTTAACTATCAGTTTTCTGAAGTTTGTCACTCCATCAAGTTCACTGGCTAGTGCAGCAAACATAGATTTTAGAGTCATGCAGAACTAGAATTCAAATCCAGATTTCACTACCATGTAGCTATGCAGCCCTCTTAACCACAGTTAACTTTTTGAACCTGAATATTTGAACAAAAGAGTAAGAACAGGTTCATGGTGAAGAGACTGAATACATTCAAAGAAGGGTCAGAGAGAGAGTGTGTGTGTGTGAGTGTGTGTGTGTGTTCATCAGTACAACACAGCATTTGCATGCCTGAGGTCCCAGGTTCGACACTCAGTCATATAGATGCCAGGACTGAATGTTTTGTTCTGGCATCTTTCTCTGTGTCTCTGTGTCTTTTCTCTGACTCTTTCATACATAAATAACTCTTTTTTTTAAGTATTCCAAAAAGCAGCATTAAATCCACAGGAGTCATTATTATATTTCTCTAGATGAAGCCTCCCCTAGACGGGGTACTTTTTTAGTTGTCTATGAAGAAAGCAGTGCATGTTCAGGCTGTTTACTAACAAAGGAAAGGGAATGTCTAACTTCTTAAAACATGAAGCATGCCAAATGCTAAGTGTTCTGGAGCTGTGGTGAGAAATATTTCAGAGTAAAGCAGTCACTGGTTAGAAAGGAAATGAGGAGTCAGAGAATGACTCACAGTGGAGCAGAGGGATTGGTGCCCCCAGAGTGTTCTGTGATGCAGCAGCTGGAGGCAGCTGGTGTAAGAGGCACTGAGGTCAGCTAAGCAAGAAGAAAAGGGAGAAGCATGATCTGTTCATCATCTTTTTCTATTTTAGGTTCTGAGAAACAATAACAAAATCTACAGATGCAAGTTTTAGCCTGATACTCATGGGGGGAGGTGGGTGCGGGGAGTACCAGTTTGTGTTCATGTATCATATGTGTTATACAGACTACAAATGCCAGCTTTCTAACTCTGAAATGCTAGGTAAGTAATAAGTGTTTAAATATATACAGTGTTGTAATAAAAGAAGGCTTTAAAGAGACTGAATACATAAGAATTAAAATATGGTTATTTGGTTCACACAGTCTAAGCAGTCTCCTAACCTCAGGAATGAAACTTTGCTCATTTAACCTTAATTTAGTGACATCAGACTTTATCCCCTATTTAGAAATATGCTCTTTGGAAGAAAAAAAAGCTATCCATAACTCAGCACATAGAACTATCTGCTTTTCTTCTCAAGTGATTCACACGGCATCTAGCAAACAGCACTTTCGAATCTCATTGGCCACAGGTGAAAGTTTGGACTGTGGCAGGATCGTGAAAGTAAATGCCTAGACTGCAATGACAATATTGAAAAACTTAATCTCTTGAAAGGGATTTTTGTCACCCAGCTCATAGTGCAGTAGAGTACCCCAGTTGCCTATGTTTGAAACCTATCATGTTATATCATGTCTCTTCTACCAGCTCTCAAAGTTTATTATGTATAATAATATACTATAGGGTTAATTTAAAATACATATTTCTCTGAAAAATTCTGACTTGGCAACTGAAGATTGGGCTCAAGGATCAGCTGTTTTTGTTTAACAAGCATTCTGTAGGGCTCTGAGACAGGTGATCTTTGGATTATGTTTTAGAAACTACATTATCTCATTCACCTGTAAAATCTTTACACTCAGCTTTTAATTCTTCTATGAGAGATTCATGAGTTACAATCCCACTGGAAGAAATAAAGTAAGCAAAAGCCCTTATTATGGTGATGCTTAAAGGAGTCTCTTCTCTTCTTGGTTTTTTGGATATTATTGGTGGAATTGTTCAGGGTTCACATATAGGACATGACCAGACAATGAACTCTGAAAGGGGAACTGTTCATTAGTATAAAAGTTGGATGTGTTCAGAAGTGATCTGGAAGAGTAGAAAAGTATGCTACAATGAAGGTGATAGGATGGATCTTGTAACAATGAGAAGTTTCATCTGTACCTCACAAACTTAGACAATATAGAAAGGATAGCACGTCAGACTCTTTTTCCTACCTCCCCCTGCTGATCTTACTATTTCTCCATAATCACGCAGCTCACCAGCTCAGTACCATTTGCTATACTCACCCACCTGTGACCTGGACCATCTGTCCTTGAAACTGAATGATTTGTGTACTATCGCTTCAGCCCCAGTGGACAATTACTTCACGGTTGCTGATTTCTGGAATTTCTTAACTTCTCATCTTCCTCTAGGTCTCACATGTTTTCATATCTTTCAATGAATAGTTGTCTGTTCTTTTATGAGGAAATGTATTTTTCTAGAAGTTATTTGGACCTTTGGTGATGCCATTATTTTCCCTCAGTTTTATGACAAAAACCTCTCATTCCAATAAAATAAATGTCCTTCCAAAGGACTGCAGGAATACTCAGGTACAATCTCATATTCAGAAGTCATATTCTTTTTTTTCTTATTTTTAAAAATAGATTTATATGACTATAAAATAATAGGAGTGTACATAAATACCATTCCCACCACCAAAAGACTGTGTCCTACCCACCCACCCACCCCCAACTGCCACCCCGGGAAGCCGAATACCCACCCTCACCCTCACCCCAGGGTCCCTACTTTGGTACCCTACTCCAGATTTAGTCAAATTCTGCTTTTAGTTTTTTTTTTTTTTTTTTTTTTTAGTTTTTAGAGATCATATTCTTAAAGCAAATCCTCACTAAAGCTTAGACATTCTTTCCTCAATGGCTTCTATAATGAGAGCACTGCCTTGACCTCCTGATTTCTGGTACTCAAACATATTATAATCCTACACTGAGGTCTTCTCCATGAAACTCTTGAGTTCCATGTAAGTAAAGTATTATAGTAAGATAATAATTGAAGGCTGTGCATATAGCATTTATTAAATATATCAGAATCTCAGCTCCTGCAAAAAAATTATACATACCTTTATATAAGTTGTTCCTCAATAAACTATAATTTTAAAATTAAATCTATACCAAATAAATAAAGCTATCCCAAAGCACATTATCAGATAACTAAAAACTAGTGACAAAGGGAAAAAATATCAGAGAAGAAAAGTAACTACTTACAGATAAAATTAAGCTTAATAAATTTCTTAATAGAAACTATGTAGAAAGAAATAAGTGGAACAAAATATTGAAGATACTGAAAGAAAGTAAAATAAACTGACAACCTGTAAGTCTATACCCAGCAGCAATATCTTTCAAAGTCAAGGATAAATAAGAATATATAAGAAAAAGTATATATGAAAAAATGTATCCACAGCAGATCCACACTACAAAAATTGTTAAAAGATGAGAAAAATACAAAAGTAGTAAGTATGAATCTAACAAAAAAGTGAATATCAAAATAGTAACTTTTTGTTTAAAAATATTAATTTTAAATTCAAATCTCTTTAAAATGTAATTGGCTACTTAATTAAAATAATAACAATAAATTGAGAAATTTAAAGTTTCTGTGTAAGTAGAAGTATTTTATTAATAACACAAAGACCAAAAGGAGAATGGAAGAATTTAATATTTTATTCTGTATGTAAAACATAATAATAGCACTTGGATAACAAAATTAACTTGTAACTAATAACATAAACATGGTAGACTAAAAGTAATAGAGAATATTGAATAAAAATATAGAAAGAAGTAAATAAAATGCAAAGAACAGATGGGAACAAATAGAAACCTAATAAAATAATAAATTTACACATTACCATATCATATATATTGAATTTAAAAAAAAAGACTATGTGCTGACTCATAAATGTATTTTAAATATAAAGACAAAATGACCCAAAAGGTGGTGCAGTGGATAAAGCATTGCGCTCAAGGGGTCTTGAGTATGATTCCCAGTATATGCCTGAGTGGTGCTCTAGTTCTCTCTCTCTCTTCTTCTTTTTCTTTATTATAAGTAAATAGATATTTAAAAATATATAAAGACAAAAAGGTAAGAAGCAAAATATGGGGAAAATGTTATCACTAGTCAAAAGAAACACAGAACACAAAACATCAGAAATAAGAAACTCAGTAAAGTGGCAGGATACAAAATAATGTACATAAATCTGTGGCATATACATGGCTGATAAATCAGAGAAAAGTGAAATGAAGGAATTAATTCCATTTACAATTGAACCCAAATAAAAAAAGACAAAAAGAAAACCCTGGGGTAAATTTAACAAAAATGGTGAAAGACATTTGCAATGAAAACTATAAGCCATTGTTAGATAAAAGGAGACACAAAGAAGTGGAAGAAGTCCTGTGCTTATGGATCAGAAGAATAAAGATTGTTAAAGTGGTCACTGCAATTCATAGAGTCAATGCAATCCTTATAAAACTCCCCAGAACATATTTTTTGGACAGAGGCAGAGAAAATTTGATAGAAGATGGAAATAGAGAGGGAGAGAGAAAGAAAAAGAGACAGCTACACCAAGTATATAACTGAGAATGAAAAAAAAAAGAAACACTGGCTTTAAATCTAGAAAGGCTTGGATTTAAATCTTAACTTGCTGGTCAGGTGACCTTATCTAATTGCTTAATCTAATATTCTCACATCTCAACGACCTCTTCATTTTTTAAATATATTGAATTATTTGGAGAAAGAGAGACAGAGAGAGAGACACAGAGAGAGAGAGAGACAGAGAGGGAGAGAGAGAGAGAACACCAGAGTACTACTCTGGTATATGTGATGCAGGGGCTCAAACTTAGGATTTTATGCCAGTAAATCCAACACTTTCTCTACTTGCTATATTCTGGGTCATATTCCTGCTGTGAGGATAAAAAGATAAACTGTGCTAAACAAAATAACCAATTGGAAAGCATTAGACCTACTATAGTGATATGTAAAGGATAAAGTAATTATTTGGTAACGAAAGTTGGTACTACTGGTAAAGAAAAATGGGGATAGGCTGAGGCCAGGCAGTGACAGAGCTGGCAGAGTTCTGCACATGGAATTCAGTATTGGTATATGACATTAGCACAACAGGGGAGTTTAGCTAATCAAAACATAAATATAAGTGTTTCTGTTCTTTTTCCCCTCGCCTACATATAGTAGAAAATCTAAAAATATGGGATCAAGTGAAGCAAATCCAATCAGCCATTCAATAATAGATTAAGATGAAGCATAGTTAGAGCATTTATAGAACTTTCTTGTGCACGGCATAAATGAACTGTAGGAAACATCTCTGCTTCTGTGGAAAACTATACATTGTCTAGATTCCAGAGGACGCACTTTCAGTTTGTCTGGTTCTAGCTAGTCATAGTATTTGCTCCATTTGTAACTCTAGGTTAGAAATAACCAGTAGTAATGCAGAGTAATTCGTGTTTCTGGACCTATTTGTCCTCTCAGGAGATGCTCAACTGATTAGCTCTATCTCTCTATGAAATAACAGATTTTGTTATCAGTTTGGTGCTGGTCATCTATAGCATATCTGTGGATTTTCTCTTAAATAAGTTACAGCTCTCTGAGTTCCCTGTTGATTAATGTGTTAAAAGGATATCTTTAACACGTGTATTTTATATCTGTATGAGAGTCATGATTTTTTTTTTTTCTTGGCAAATTGCATTTTAACAGAGCCAAGAAACAAGTCCTCTGTCATTTAGGACAGTGCAACTTGTTTATGCTATAACTGTAGTCACCATCTGCAAAGCCCTCCGAAGAGTTTATTGTCTACAGTGTTTTTGTTTTTTTTAACTGTTCTTATCTAAAAGGGCGTTTGTTAACAACTTTAAAAATCAAGAGATATGGTAATCTGGACAAGTGAAAAATTAAATTAACTATCTGCAGAACAGCAGCACCTTTTCCATTTCCAATCTGCAAAAACCTGAGAAATTAAAACGTAATTTCAGATAATCCTTGAAGACATACACAGTGACACAATGCCTGTCTGACCCTCAGGCTCTTCCTAGGAAGTCCTGTCTGCCTTTCTCTCTTCTGATGTGGACTTGCAGCTACTTGGTTCTCTTCTCTCAAGTGCTCCATCATTGTTATCATGCATTCATGCATTCCTTTCACGGCCCTGGTTGGATGCTAGGGATTCAACAATGGCTAGATACATTTCCACAGGTCATTCCAAAGGCTGATGAGTATTATGATGTCCAACAGACAATCCAGGTGTACTCAAAGGCTACACAGTAGCATGATGTGTATAATATAATAAATGAGGGGCTGGGTGGTGGTGCACCTGGTTGAGCGTACTTGTTACATTGTGTGAGGACCCAGGTTCAAACCCCTGGGTGGTGAAGTGGTGAAGCAGTGTTATAGGTGTCTCTCTGTCTCTCTCTCCCTCTTTATCATCCCCTTCCCTCTTGATTTCTGGCTGTCTCTACCCAGTAAATAAATCAAGGTAATAAAGAAGAATATAATAAGTGATACTGAAGGCAAGGGCCAGGCTTCTATGTGCTGCATAATTTTTTGGAAGAGGGGATTTAAACAGTAATCTTCAGCACTCTCTCAGATGCTTGTTAGATGCCAGGGCTTATAATAAGCATTTCATAATTATCATTTCATTCAATCCTCACCAAATCCTACATGGTTAAGTAGGCTTTGCTTCTCTGCATTATATTTTAATTACAAATCTAATGTTTGCTTGTTGTAGAACAGCAAACAATCCCTCAGATTTTAACCCCTAGCAAGAGAGATAATTAAACTATTTTTCCACATACTCTTCCACATGCTCCCATCAAATGTATAACACATGCACATCCGTATAAAGATGGGTTTATACTTTACACGTGTTTTAGCAATTTTACATACTTAGACAATGAGACTGAAAACAATATTGAAATATAAAACATCTCTTTATACCCACATTCCTTCATCTACCGCTGAGGGACTACTTGCTCACTGCTGGGATTGAGCAGGTGCTGGGCTGTCAGGCTGCCAGATTCTGCACAGAGAACTCATCAGATTATGAATGAACGCCTGTCATCATGGTCACCTGACAGGCCCCTTCTGACTGAGTCACTCCACCATCAAGTCAGAATTTATTGCCATAACTAAGGTTTCAACTTTAGATATGTAAGAAGATACATCCTTAGAACTGTTCTCTCCATAATATATATTTTAAAGACTTACTTGCATTATTTTCAGCTAGGTTTGGAGAATGTGGCAGACACAGCACTTTGAAAAAAGACAGAGAGGGAAAAATCTTAAGCGCAAAGCTACAGCAGAAACCTTATTTTAAAGACGAGCAATTTGTTCTACTTATTTTGACGTAACTCCAATGGCTTTTGACTAGTGGATGAGGAAGAACTCAAAAGGCCCCACACCTAAAATGTTCTGTAGCTCCCAGCAGGCTTTGCAGTTCCCTTTGTTCTGTGCATCAGAGGCTTATGCAAACATTACTCTTTGTGCTGGGATTTTTGTCATGCTACTTGACCTCCATGTTCTCTTTGAAGCCTCTGGCCCTCAGATTTGGGAACTTCCTCCACCATCTGAGTTTTTGCAGTAGAGAATTCACCTACTACTGAATGCGCCCAAATAGTGTAAGTCTTCATTTATGTCAACCAAGGGTTCCTGAGAACTGTCATTCTAAGCAAAAGGGTGTATCTGGGAATAACATTGCACTCATCATGGTCCTGAATTTTGTTTTTCGTCAGTGTTATAACAAAATGACTCTGTGGGCTTGCCCTGCCAGCTCTGTGCACCAAGAGCAAGGATGCAGTCCAGGCTCCCCCAGCCAATGGATCCAGCTAGAATTTCTGTGGAAGCTCATGACGCAAGGAGGAGACATTTTGTATCCATGCTGAAAGTGGGTATAGCTTCTAGAGATAGTGTAGCAGTTCTGCAGGAATCATTCAGCACCAACATCTGTGCTGTAAGTAGCTGTTGGTACCATGTCTGTACACTCAGTGGAAGCAGCAGGTTGTGCACTGGGCCAGTTCTGCTGAGTGAGTTTTGTCACCATTCTTGAATATAGACAGAATCTCCACACAAGTTGGTTCACAAATTCTCCTGGAGATTCTAAATGCTACTGAATAGCCTTTAATAAATTCCTTTTCTACTTAAATTAACCAGGGCTGAATTCTGTTATCTACAACTCAGAAGCCCTTTATAGCCTCACAAAATTAAGGTCAATCTTTGTGGCTTTAAAGCAGTTAATAAACTAATGATTTGGACTCACCATCTGAAAACCAATCACCTCACTATGCCATCACCCATTTGACCCTAGCACTATGTTGTTGTTTGGCATAATTGACTCTTGAGCCAGCACTGGATGACTGCAGCATTTTCTCCCCTTAAACTTCTAATTCCACTCCCTCTCCTTCTGTTCTTTACCCACCTCCCTCCATAGCTCACCAAAACCTCCTCTCAGAAACCTTCTCATGTGTGTCACTGTGGCTATATCTAAGTGACATTAAGATAGACTCTTATTGGTGTCGGACGGTAGCGCAGCAGGGTGAATGCACATAGCGCAAAGTGAAAGGACCGGCATAAGGATCCCAGTTTGAACCCCTGGATCCCCACCTGCTGGGGCTCACATGGAGTGGCTCCAACCAGGGGGATAAGCCTCTGACCCTCCCTTGCCAGCTCAAGAGGCTGTGCAACTCAGAAAGGAGGCATCGTGGAATATTCTGGTATGAACATTCATTTATTGGGAGAAGAGTACAGGTTTTTATAGAGAGTTAAACAAAGAACATTTTTCACATACGTCAGAAATTATAGGTTTCTTAAAGGTCAGCTTGCCCCTATGGTAGGGGGCTGGTATGACAAGAATTGATGAGATACATAAAGGTCAAGACAATTATTCTCCATGATGCAGGTGAGTTAATTATCCAAAGGTATTTGAGAGAATCATAGGGGTTAAACCATAAGGTGACGTAGAGAAGAAGAAAAACAAAGCTTGATGTAAATCACGGATATCAAAGCACACAAGGAAATAGAATTTGGGGTCTCACTGCTGGGGTGTATGATATGATCTCATATATGATCAAAAGGTGAAGTGGATGTATGATATGATCTCCTATATGATCAAAAGGTGAAGTGGATATATGATAAGATCTCCTATATGATCAAAAGGTAAAGTGGATGTGTGAACTTTGAGTGAACCCTAAAGCAGGCAGCCATTTGGCCTGCTGCTAGCAGGGGAAACTAAATGTGACATGCATGATCCCAGTGAGGAGCATTGCATGTTTTTCCCCTCCGCCCTGGAACATACCACTTTTCTCAGTGGTAAACTTTCTCTCTATCCTTTCTACTCACCTCAGTCAAGACTTCCTCTCTGAATCTTTCCTTAGACCTGTTTCCTGGCTCTCTAGTTCTGAGCTGTACACGCTGTGCTGTCAAATTGAGTTGTTACACTGTCTGGGCTCTCCCACTACTCCTGGGTTGTTGGAGACCAGAGGCTCATTCAAGGCAGAAGTTCTCAGGACCCCAGCAAGAAGGCTGTGATAGACACTTGCTGAATGTTCACAGGCACACAAGCATGTATCTTTCTCCTCAGTGATGGAAGGAAGAGGAACACCAGTCTTATAATAAACTCATGCTTTGTTTTAAAACTCCATTTCCTAACACATTTGAATGATCATCAGTTTGCTGATATCCTATCTTGAGAAAAATACCTCTATTCAACACCTGTACAACTTTCCCTGGCAAGACAAAGACAGGTTTCTACTTCCATGTGTTTCCCAGTGTGCAAAGCAGGAATTAGGCATGCAGACTCCAGAGTCAGCCTATCAGAACCATTTCTAGTTTTCTAGTCAATCTTTAGATTAGTTACTAAATATGACTCTGCATCCATCCCCTTCCCCCCCATCAGAAAAAAAAAATGGTTGTGAATATAAGACCTGTGTCATAGGGCTGTTGTGAAGATTGAATCAGTCTATAAAATGTTTGGAAAAGTGTAATAGCCTTTTTATTTATTCAATCTAAAATCATTTAATGTCCTTGAAAATTATTCAAATTCATCTGTATGCAAATTCCACTAATGTATGCTCAGTAGCAGAATTTGCACCGTAAGCATATTTTGAACATAGGGTATCATGCCAGTATGCACAGGGCACCTCATCCACCACTGTTGCACATACCAGCAGTGAGAATGTTTTCAATGAACTTTGCCCTGGCAGTTAACAAATGATAAGAAAGTTCATTCCTCAGAACTTTAAAGGCAGCAAAATCACCCCAAATTTAGACTTTCTGAAACTGTTATAGTAAAGCTCACTCTGGCAGCAGGGGCACTGAATCTGTGACCCCAGCTAGTTAGTATGAAGAGAAGGGACTGTAACGAAAGGAAACCCCGCATGAATAGAAAATGTGGACTGAGAAAGAAAGTGGTACTTTGACATGCTGAAGATTTCTCTTGGGAAAAACATCTGAGCTTGTGAAACATGATTTCTAAGAAGAGTTGATTGTCTTTCTTTTTTTCCCTATTTTTTTCTTCCACATAAATGATTTCTACAGCATTGTTCAGTGTTAGAAATTATCACCAGAGCATATTAACAAGATAAACTCAAAAGCATCTCATAGAAACTCATTTTTCTTTTATTAATGCTATCCCCATCAAGATCCCAAGCACATTTTCAGGAGAATAGAACAAATGCTACAAATGTTTATCTGGAACCAGAAAAGACCTAGAATTGTCAAAACAGACTTAAGAAGAAATAACAGAACTGGAGGCATCACACTCCCAGATCTCAAATTGTATTATAGAGTCATTGTCATCAAAACTGCTTGGTACTGAAACATGAATAGACACACAGACCAGTGGAATAGAACTAAGAGCCCAGAAGTAAACCCCCACACCTATGGGCATCTAATCTTTGACAAAGGTGCCCAGAATATTAAGTGGGGAAAGCAGAGTCTCTTCAACAAATGGTGTTAGAAAAAATGGGTTGAAACATGCAGAAGAATGAAAGTGAACCACAGTATTTCACCAAATACAAAAGTAAATTCCAAGTGGATCAAGGACCTGGATGTTAGACCAGAACTATCAGATACTTAGAGGAAAATATTGGGAGAACTCTTTCCTGCATAAATTTTAAAGACATCTTCAATGAAATGAATCCAATTACAAAGAATACTAAGGCAAGTATAAAACTATGTAATGACATCAAATTTAAATGCTTCTGCACAACGTAAGAAACCACTACCCAAACAAAGAGACCCCTCACAGAATGGGAGAAGATCTTTACATGCCATACATCAGACAAGAGTTTAATAAGTAAAATATATAAAGAGCTTGCCAAACTCAACAACAAGAAAACAAATAACCCCATCCAAAATTGGGGAGAGGACATGGACAGAATATTCACCACAGAAGAGATCCAAAAGGCTGAGAAACACATGAAAAAAATGCTCCAAGTCTTTTATTGTCAGAGAAATGCAAATAAAGACAATAATGAAATACCACTCCACTCCTGTGAGAATGTCATACATCAGAAAAGGTAACAGCAGCAAATGCTGGAGAGGTTATGGGGTCAAAGGAACCCTTCTGCACTGCTGGTGTGAATGTAAATTGGTCCAACCTCTGTGGAGAGCAGTCTGGAGAACTCTCAGAAGGCTAGAAATGGACCTATGATCCTTCAATTCCTCTCCTGGGGATATATCCTAAGGAACCCAACACACCCATCCAAAAAGATCTGTGTACACATATGTTCTTAGCAGCACAGTTTGTAATAGCCAAAACCTGGAAGCAACCCAGGTGTCCAAAAATAGATAAGTGGCTGAGCAAGTTGTGGTATACATACACAATGGAATACTACTCAGCTATTAAAAATGGTGACTTCACCATTTTCAGCCCATCTTGGATGGACCTTGAAAAATTCATATTAAGTGAAATAAGTCAGAAACAGAAGGATGAATATGGGATGATCTCACTCTCAGGCAGAAGTTGATAAACAAGATCAGAAGAGAAAACACAAGTAGAACCTGAACTGGAATTGGCGTATCGCACCAAAGTAAAAGACTCTGGGGTGGGGGGGGGGGGAGAATACAGGTCCAAAATGGATGACTGAGGACCTAGTGGGGGTTGTATACGGAAAACTGGTAAATATTATGCATGTACAAACTATTGTATTTACTATCGAATGTAAAACATTAATTCCCCAATAAAGAACTTTTTTTTAAAAAAAAAGAGTC
This sequence comes from Erinaceus europaeus, assembly GCF_950295315.1. Taxonomy (NCBI): domain Eukaryota; kingdom Metazoa; phylum Chordata; class Mammalia; order Eulipotyphla; family Erinaceidae; genus Erinaceus; species Erinaceus europaeus. Next base: position 15,833,286 of record NC_080179.1, on the reverse strand, counting down.
ATTTCCCTTCCTTGTAAAGGTACGTGAAATAATACAGACATCAAAGTCCTTGGGGCTTTCTATCTTCCCTGCAAGTGCCAGTTCCTTCTTGCGCTTTTCATGTGGTGTTACAGGAGTAACATGTGACATGTATGATCACTCTGAATCACAGGGACCAGGGAGAGGAGCTGGATGAGGAGAGAGGTGTTAGCTCCACTGGACCAGCCCGGAGCCTGACACCTAATGTCAAGAACTTCATGCACACATGTGCAGTTAGTATTGGGTAATCGGAAAAGGCATGATGTATTTTCCTCTGATTTTTATGCAGAAGTGTGTCATGACTTTTTTTGACAACCCAATAATGTGGTTGGCTGGGGGAATTGAGCATAAATATGAACACAAGTGTAAAAGATTGACAGCGTTTTATTGCACTCTTATCTAGAACTGCAAAACACAATCCAAATTTTGTCTTGGGTTCACCCAGTCTGGAGTGATAAAACAGTCCAGCTGGGAATATGCTGAGGGCCAAGCCCGATATGAAATCATGGCTGCTAAATCTTTCTGCATCCCCACCGTGGGCTACAGGCAGCAATTCTTGGGACAAATTCTTGGGCATGCTGAGTCTACTTTGGTCCTCCACCCAGTCTTCCCTCCAGTGTTGCTAAGGAACTTTCCTCTACCCACTTGCCCTCTGTTAGAACACATGTTGAGGTCCACCTGACAACCAGGAACATTTCCTCTCCTTCTGGGTTTCCAGGAGTTTTCTGAACATGTATTTGCCCATGGTCCTTATCTTTCCCTTCTTTATTTAGAGGAACCAAATAAAAAAGCATGGTTGAGTGAAGAAAGGAGACTTGTTATTTTCTAAATGGCTAACTCCAAGCCAGTCAATTGGAAGTCTTCAAGACTCAATGTGATCATCTGTAAAATGTGAGTAAGAATAGAAACTTCCAGGGTCTGGGAAACAGTATAATGGTTACCAAAAAAGGAAAAATAAACAAACAACAACAAAAAAAAAAAAACAGGGATCCAGGTGGTGGCACCCTGTTAAGCACACTAAGTACTAAGTGCGAGAATCCACACAAGGATCCGGGTTCGAGTCCCTGGTTCCCCACCTGCAGATGGCGGGAGTAGGGAAATGCTTCACAAGCAGCAAAGCAGGTCTGCAGATGTCTATGTCTCTATCTCTCTCTATCTATCTCTATCCCCCCCTTCCTCTCTCATTTTCTCTCTGTTCTATCCAATAAAGTGGAAAAAATGGCTGTCAGAAGCAATGGATTCATAGTGCTGGAACTAAACCCCAGTGATAACCCTGGAGAAAAATGAGAGAGACAGAGAAATTCATGTTAGAAATTCTCAAATTCCAAGTTCAATACCTGGGATCACCATAACTTTAGAGTTGAGCAGTGTGCTGGTGAAAAAGAAAATAATAGACTTTGTGGAGTTTTTGTGTAAGCGCTTAGCCCAGTCTACGGCACACAGGAAGTGCTCACCAAGTAGGAGCTCCCCCTGCCCTTCCTGTCCCTGTTCTTGGTGACAGAAACACTCATGATTCACCTTCTTATCCCAAATACTCAGCACAGTACTCCACACTATCTCTGTACACACACACACGCACATGCACATGCACACACACACATGCACACACACACATGCACACACACACATACACACACAAATTTGTAGAATAAAGGCATGAATGTACTCAGAGCACAGAGTCATTTTCCAAACATGAATGAACAGATTAATTGCTTTGTGTTTTCTTAAATGTCTCTCTTATCTCTTGTCTTTCTTCTCAAATGATGATTAAGAGGACATGGTCTCTTAAGTTCTTAGGAGAGAAAAATTAAGCCAGTCAGAATTGCTCACTAATTTTCCAATGCTCGTCCAAGCTTGAGCTGGCCTCCTGGGAGACATTACTGTGGCCTCCAGGGAGTCTGCAGCAGCTGCTGCTCCAGCCTGCCTCTCTTGTGTGGCTGTGAGCTGTGAGGCTGAAGCTGGTGACAGGCTGCTCAGGAGAGGAGTCTGGCCTCTTGTTCTGAATGTGACTATTTGAATGCCAGCAGAACGGCCATAGGGAGTGGCCAGGATGGCATCTTTTAACCCAGCATAGGTAAACACCCTGGATTTTCTGAGGACAGACCTGATGCTGATATTTGAGACCTCCAACTCTGACTAAAAAACACATGCTTATTGCTCACATGTCATGAGTTTTGGTTCACAACATGAGGTTCCTGCAGCCTGTTTCTTATACCAGGAAGCAAGAGTGAATACATTTTATTTCTGTCTAAGTAAACTGTGAGCTGGTGTGGAGGGGGGTGGTGGTAATTGAAGATATATCCTCCAAAGTCCTCAAGAGACCTCCCTACCAAGTCTAAAAGTAATCATGCCCAAGGCAGCTGCAGAATCTTGATGGAGCTCTGAAAGGTGAGAGAGAGAGACAGAGAGAGAGAGAGAGAGAGAGAAAGAGAGAGAGAGAGAGAAAGGGAGAGAGAGGGAGAGAGAGAGGCACGAATGAAGGAGGATCTAGAACTCACACAATGAGCTGCAAGGACTGTAGTAATCACAGGACTTTTTCACAAGTTAAATGTACTAGTAAATTCTAGTACAAGTTAAATGTACTAGTAAATTCTAAGCAAGGTGCAATCAAGATGCTATATACGGAATTCTGCTTTCTGTCACTGGAACCTCCCAAAGACCTCTTGAGGCAAACCCAACCATGTGAGCAGAGATAGTGTGGAGTACTGTGCTGAGTATTTGGGATAAGAAGGTGAATCAGGAGTGTTTCTGTCACCAAACAGAGACAGGAAGGGCAGGGGGAGCTCCTACTTGATGAGCACTTCCTGTGTGCCATAGACTGGGCTGAGCGCTTACTTAGTCCTCACAAAAACTCCACAAAGTCTATTATTTTCTTTTTCACCAGCACACTGCTCAACTCTAAGTTATGGTGACCCCTGAAGTTTATGTATCACCCTGCCCACACAATGCACATCTCAAGGGCAATTCTTGTCATGATCATGACCCAAGTACAAGGTGCTGTCAATTCTTGCAGGTGAGATTATTAATATTAAATCTATCTATTATAATTAAATCTATATATGGCTGGGTAGAATAGTCATTTTGACTATGTTAATTCTTCCAGTCTATGAGCACTGGATATCTTTATATTTCTTTGATTCTTTTTCTATTCATTGAATAGAATTATATATAGTTTCCAGTATATAAATCTTTCATTTATTTTGTTAGATTTATTCCTAGATAATTGACTGTTTTTTGCTGCTGTGGTGAGTGGGATAGATTTCTGAATTTCTCCTTTTTTTTTAGCTGTGTTTGCATATAGAAATGCCACTGAATTGTGTAGGCTGTAGCAAATTTCCACAAACTGTGGCACTTAACACAACACAGATTTATTATCTTATAGTTTTGGAGGTCAGAGTTTCTAAAAGAGTTTTAATGGATTAAAATCATGGTGTTGATTGGGTTGTGTTTCCTCTGGAAGCTCCCAGGGAGAAATTGTTCCATTTCTATGTCCTCTGTCTAGATTTTTTTTAAAAGATTTTTTTTTATTTATTAATGAGAAAGGTAGGAGGAGAGAGAGAAAGAACCAGATATCACTCTGATACATGTGCTGCCAGGGATTGAACTCAGGACCTCATGCTTGAGAGTCTAGTCCCTTAGCCACTGCACCACCTCTGTCTAGATTTCTTAGGTCTAGGCCTGCATCACTGATCTGTACATCTGTCCTCACATTCTGTTCTCTAACTCCATAGCTTTTCCGTTCCATTTGTACGGGACCAGGGCAGTATCATTCACTCAAATAATTCAAAATCTGTTCCTCACCTCAAAAATCCTTAACTTAATCACATCTGTAAAGTATCTTTTGCTACATAAGGTAATATATTCAAAATTTCCAGGGATTAAGATGTGGACATCTTTGGGGGCCCATTAGTCTGGTCACCACAAGAGAAATGAAGGTATTGGAAAAAAGGTCTAATAAGGAAACTGATTTCAGTTAGGATTCAGCCAGGAAATAGGAACTATACTAATATTTTAAACAGAGGACATTTTGTGCAGGTCACTTGTTATACAAGTGAAGGAAGATACGAGAAGTCAAACACAGAATGGCAGAGTACCTCTGAGTTTAGTAAGAGCAGAGGCCACCATCACCTCTAAAATAGGATGCACAGGAGGAAGGTCGTGGAACTAGAGTCCCAAAAGGACTGCGCATTGCTGCACTCAGCTGAGTGTGCGTTATCACCAGTGTAAGGACCAGGGTTCAAGCCTCCACTCCCACCTTCAGCGGGGAAGCTTCACAAGTGGTGAAGCAGAGCTGCAGGTATCTCTCTCTCCCACTCTATATCCCCCCTCTCTCAATTTCTTTTCTATCAAGCACAAAGAAAATAAAACAAACAAATAAAAAAGAAAACAAATGGCCATGGGCAGCAGTGTATTCACTGTGAAGGTAGCAAGCCCCAGCAATAAGCCTGGTGGCAGACAAAACAGAACAAAACTCCAGAAACTGAGGCAACTTGGTGTGCATTATGACAGAGGTCTCCCAGTGTAAACTGAGAGTGAGGTGGTATGCTCAGTCTTGTGGGGGGGGATTGGAGTCCTGGAGGAGACTTGAGCTTTGTTAGAAAACACAATAGATTCTTGCTACTTGTGGTTTTTGCTCTCCACAGTCACCATGAACGCCAAATTAGCAAATACTGAACCATTACTTCCAGGAGACATGTAGGAGTAGGTTCCTGCAAGCCTCTAGTGACATTTTCCTCATCCATTAGTGGATACATTTACTTTATGTGTATTTATGCTTAAAGTCACCTTATTTAATATAATATATATCATTGGTTCATTAACAGTAAACTCATAGACAACAGCAATGTAACTCATGCTGAATACAGCCTATCTAACATGTGCATTTTCTCCAGAAGGTACATTCTTACACTTGGGATCTCTGCATAGCACTTTAGCATTATATTTAAAAGCAAAGGGAAACCACAATAAAGAAGCACAACAATGAGGAGTAAAAGACAACAGACCACAGAAAGCATGTTTACTAGCCTGAAAACTGACACAAGAAAGCAAATGAGTCAAATGAGTCAAAAGTGCTCTGTGCATGTCCCTGAATGGGTTTAAAAGTGCCACAAATATTGCTTTCAAGGTTATAAATACATTTTACTTAGTAGAAAAAAATTGCAAATATGGTAATACAAACAATATGAAAGAAATGACTGGGGGCCAGATGGTGGTGCACCTGGTTGAACACACACACCACATACACAGACACACACACACCAATGCACAGAAATCCAGGTTCAAATCACTGGTTCCCACCTGGAGGGGGAAAGTTCCACAAGTGGTGAAACAATGCTCCAGGTGTATCTGTCTCTCTGTCTCTCTATCTGTCTCTGTCTGTCTATCTGTCTCTCTATCTCTCTCCCCTTTGCCTTTCTCTAGTTCTCTATCTCTATCCAAAATAAATACATGATTATTTTTTTGATTTACTCTTTTTCCCTTTTGCTGCTCTTTTTATTGTTGTTGTAGTTATTATTGTTGTTGTTATTGATGTCATCATTGTTGGATATGACAGAGAGAAAGGGAGAGAGGACAGGGAGACAGAGAGGGGGAAGAAACCTGCTTCACCGCTTGTGAAGCGACTCCCCTGCAGGTGGGGAGCCCGGGGCTAGAACCGGGACCCTTATGCCTGTCCTTGGGCTTCACGCCATGTGCACCCAACCTATTACCTTTGAGCTTGGTGATTTCCACTGATCCCAACCTGACTGACTTTTCCAGTTATAACCCTGTTAACCTGCTGCACTACTGCCTGACCACCAATGATTAATTTTTTAAAAAGGAGTAACGTGGTCTTAGAGGTAGGGCAGTGGATAAAGCACTAGACTCTGAAGCTTGAGGTCCCAAGTCCCCTGCAGCATATCTACCAGAGTAACATATGATTCTCTTTCTCTCTTCCCATCTTTCTCATTAATAAATAAATAAGATGTAAGTAAAAAGAATGACTAGAAGCAGGGTGGTACATCCGGTTGCTCGCACATATTACCATGCCCCTGCTCCCCAGCTGCAGAGTGTGAAGCAGGTCTGCATGTATGTATCTTTCTCTCTCCCTCTCTATCTCCTTCTTCCCCTCTCAATTTCTCTCTATCCTAACAAATAAAATTAACAAATGGAAAAAGGAAAAAATGGCTAACGGAAGTGGTGGATCCATAGTGCAGGCACCAATCCCCAGAGCTCTAGTGATATCCCTGATGGCAATAAAAAAATGATAATCAAAAAGTGACTGTACTTCCAGATCAGAGATGTGGACTGATACTTGGATTCCGCCCTTCTCCCATATTCCTGTCTTTTTCGGGTTTCTCTTTGGCAAAAGAAGTTGTCAAAGAGGAAGTTTGGAGGATAGAGCTGTCAAGAAAACGGATTCAGTCAACATCCATGTTCAGCGGGGAAGCAATTACAGAGGCCAGACCTTCCACCTTCTGCAACCCACAACAACCCTGGGTCCATACTCCCAGAGCGATAGAGAATGGGAAAGCTATCAGGGAAGGGGGTGGGATATGGAGATTGGGTGGTGGGAATTGTGTGGAATTGTACCCCTCCTACCCTATGGTTTTGTTAATTTATCCTTTCTTAAATAAAAAATAAATTTAAAAAAAAAGAAAAGAAAATGGTGGGCAACACATACGCTTGCAAAGAATTATGCAGCACACAAAAGTCCAAGGAGCTGAGATTTGGTGGAGAAGAAACAATGAGGACTTTGCAGGGCTTTCAACCTTATTATACAGACGATAACGACAAGAAGTTCTTTATTTCCAGAGAAGCAACATCAAGGTTTAAATTAAAATAGAAGCTAAGGTGAGTTATGAAACTCTTCTAACAATAAGAATTGAGAAACCTTAAAATACTTCAGAAAGGGTGAAAGAAATTCTCTTCCTTAAAAAAGTTAAAGAACTGGAACCAGCCAGTGAGATACCTGATAGAGCACACATGCCACTACGTGTGAAGACCGTGGTTCAGGCCCCAGGTCCCTACCAGCAGAGGAATGACTTCATGCGAGGGCGAATACAGGGCTGCAGGTGTCTTTCTTTCTGTGTCCTCTCTTTCTTCCACATAACTCTCAACTTATCTCTGTCTCTACCCAAATATAATTAATGTGATTATAATATAATATAATATAATATAATATAATATAATATAATATAGGGCCAGGTGCCTGTTTCTTTGTACGTTGGTGGAGGTGGGGTGACTGTAGAGCTGGCCATGACTATAATTCTGGTTAATAGAATATATGGTTAATATCACCTTGAATTCTGGAGTGCAGAAGATCCTACTGCAGCTACCTGGCTGTCTTGGATCTGAGAAAGGAAGAAAAAAAAAGAAAGAGAATAAAAAGGAAAAGGAAAAGAAAAAGCTAGACATGTTGTTATGGCAGAAAGCGTGGTGAATAGAAAGCCATTCAAGCAGTGGATCCTTTCAGTGCAGGGGTTGGTGGCTTACTTAAGTAAGTGATTTATGAAACAATGTTTTTATTTGATTTGGCATTACAGGGATAAATTATTGAGTGCTAATTGTATGTTGATAAGCTGTTCCTGCTGACATTTATTCCTTCCTCCATTTGTGTTAATTGGGGCATATTGGAACAGAAGGGGAATTGCCCACTGACTGCCTGTTTTGGTTTATGCCGTTGCTAAATGCCGAGGAGTAATTGTTCGCTGTTATTCACACAAACTGAATACGAAAGCATTTACCTGTGGGCACTTCTTCTATTCCCATTAAAACACACTTCTTTTTCACGTCACTGAAATGTTAAAGAATAATAGCACGTCTGTTTATTTTTTCAAGTTTATTCAAGTTGCAGCAGAAGGTAGGGTCAGAGGTGGACTGGTGGAAGGCTGAAGAAATTTCAATGCATTTGAAATTTAAATCCTTTTTAGATAAAGTCATCGTGGGTGGGTGGTGGGGTGGCAGAGGGCAAGACACTGAATGTTTCCCGCATGGGTAGCTTTATCTCTGATTCTGTTCCTTTCTCTCCTTCTCTCTCTTCATAAAGGGACTTGTATGGTCATAGGGTGTGGGAAGTTGGAGTGTGTATAGTGTGGAGATGTGGCATGGGGGGCACACATTTGGGGGACATTGGTAACTGCCAGATAGTTGGATCTGTTGTTCAGGAGTCCTTATCATAATAACTACTCTAGGGGAGTCACATGAGTCCAGGCATGAAGAACTCAATAAGGACACAAACGGCCAGTGGCCAACAGGGTTATAGCTGGAAAAGTCAGGGAGGGATCCGTGGAAATCACCAAGCTTAGAGGTCATAGAAACACTTCAAAGAGGCACACTTGATTCAGAAGAGCCTCAGGTTGCCAAGATTTCTATAAGTGGCCCAAGGGGGAGGTTTACACACATGAACCAAGTGCAGACCTTGTTCTTTGCTTCTAGTATGTGAAGTCCACTGGATATGGGCAGATGTTTGCCTTTCTGTAAACCTCAGAAAAGTGGATTCTCAGGTTCCTGTAGCTCCTAGCTATCACAGAGACATTGAGTACACCCTGTCTAAACCCATTCTGCCTTTCCATGCTGTAATGGAGCTTTTCTCCCTCGCCCAGACCAGTTCTTAGAAGCCACAAATAGTTTCTTTCTTCTGGCTCAAAGCCCTTACATCAAAGTAGAATGGCACTGAAGTCACCACTCACAAAACGTTTCTTGTCAAAGTATAAAGAACCACACTGGCCTCTGTCCAGAGAGGAGAACGGAGGATTAGTGGTCATAGTCACTTAGAAGTTCTACTCTGAGGGCCTGGTCAGTAAGGACCAGTGGAAGGATCCCAGTTCAAGCCCCCAGCTTCCCATCTGCAGGGGGTTTGCTTCGCAGGCAGTGAAGCAGGTCTGCAGGTGTTTATCTTTCTCTCCCCCTCTCTGTCTTCCCCTCCTCTCTCCATTTCTCTCTGCCCTATCCAACAGCAATGACAGCAATAACAACAACAGTGATAAACAACAAGGGCAACAAAAGGGGAAAAATGGCCTCCAGAAGCAGTGGATTTGTAGTGCAGGCACCAAGCCCCAGCAATAACCCTGGAGGCAAAATACTACTACTACTAATAATAATAATAATAATAATAACAGTTAATAATAGAGCAGATGAGATTTGGGGTCTTCATTATAGAAGAAACTAGGAAGCTTATTTTAATTATGTTCCAATGACTTTACTAATTTTTCCTGAGCCCAATAGCTAACAAGCAAGTGAACCAAACGTATTGTCTGTAGAGATGGTATCAGAGTTGGAAACAGGACTATAAAGCTGGACCAGGGCAGAGTAGCTCCCAAATATGGGAAAAGTATATAAATACTGTTAACTGATCTGGGGCCTGTATTCAGTGCAGGAGCCTATGTAACCTCTGTATCCCTGTAGGTCTGAGCTAGCATTCTGTGGTCATAGCTAGACACATTCTAGGCTGCACTCATTTCATGACCAGTCTTCCCTGAGTGGCAAAGTATGTTGACCCAGTCTCCCTCTGGAGAGTAGGGCAAATTCTACCATTATTGTTCTACATTAAGGGCAAGGTCCTATAGAGGCCCACAAGAGGGTTTATGATGTTGTTCCTGATGGAGATGACCAGCACTAGCAGAGAGAGGGATCTGTTAGAGGTCTAGGCCCATCATATCTATGTGGGAATCCAAGGATTCCCTGACTAGGGCCCCAAATGATGGGGTGGCCTCCATCATTAGAGTATGCCAGTCTCTTGCCCTTATCCTGCTTTTGTAGTCCTTACTTTATCTGACACGGTTGGACTTAAAGTAATTGAAGGAAGTAAAATAGGGAGTAGGTGAGGAAGGTATCTAGATTTAAATAGAAAATGTTTGATTAAGTACTTTATGGTGTCTTTTTTAGGTCTTTCTACTTGCTTGCTGCACTCACTGAGTCACTGTAGACTTGCACTTTTACTTTAAAGTACATATTCTCTCTCAATTCATGGATACATGTGCACATGAGCCCTGTCTGTGGGCCCTGGTCTATATCTACGTTCTGGAACTTTGTTAGGAAGTGCACCACCTGAAATGGAATTAAGGAGTCCCATGAGTTAGGAAAGGTCTTGCCCGAGTATTGGAGCTAGAGGAGGGTTGACATCACAGGCCTGGTGTCTATAGACAGTCTGAAGTGAAGCATGTCAAGGTGGGCCTGGCTGCACTGATTTGGTTGAGGTCAGCAGACGCAGTTACAAATGTTCTGGATCAAGAGAAGTGTGAAGGAAAACAAGCAAAGTCCCAGAGGTTCCAGGACTGGGGGAAATATGGTTTATAGAGAATGAAGAATGTTCCGGTTAAGCTGTATTGTGCTAAACAAGACCAATATTACATTTTTTAAAAAAGATTTTTCAATATTTATTTATTTATTCCCTTTTTGTTGCCCTTGTTTTATTGTTGTAATTATTATTGTCATTATTGATGTTGATGTTGTTAAAGACAGAGAGACATGGAGAGAGGAGGGGAAGACAGAGAGGGGGAGAGAAAGATAAACACCTGCAGACCTGCTTCACCGCTTGTGAAGCGAACCCTCTGCAGGTGGGGAGCCGGGGACTTGAACCGGGATCCTTAGGCTTGGTGCCACGTGCGTTTAACCTACTGTGCTACCACCCAACTCCCAACATCACACTTCTTAACTTCAAAACACATTACAGGGCTACTGTAATCAAAACTGGTTGGTACCAGAACCAAAAAAAGACACACAGCCAGGTGGAACAGAATTGAGATCACAGAACTAAGCACCAGAAATATGAACATCTAATTTTTTAGAAGGGAGTCCAAAACATTAAATGGAATCTGGAAAATTGGGTGGAGACATGTATGAAATTGGGCCACCACATTTCACTCCATAGAAAGAAAATCACTGGTACACAGTGGCACTGGCTTGGTCACTTATGTGCTTCATTACAGCCATTATCCCATAATATTCTGAGAGAGTCTCCAAAAACGATGCCAACACTTCTGTCAATATTTTTGTCATTACCAAACACAGTTCAATAATATTCCTTCCTTTGTTTTTGTTTAGGTTTCTTGTGGGGCACGGAAAGCTTTTCTTACTTGTTTTTATATAAACTTTATTGTGGGGGGTAATGATTTACAGTACAGTTATTGATACCTGAGTCTAATTTTCCATCTCCTCGTAAAAGGTTTTTGTAGAACACTCTCTCTCCCAAGTTTGGTCTCTTCCCACCATTATACACCAGGATCACAAGGCACTCTCCTCCCCTCCTTTGTCCTCCTTCCTCAGTCTTTTGTTTTGGTGCAACAAGATGCATTGGATCGACCTTCTCGTGGTGCATCCCGTGAGTACCCATTCATTAGGGAAACTGATGATCCTTCCTAGCCAACTGAATCCACATGGATCCCAGTCACTTTCAAAGCCAGCAACAAGCAGCTCCTGACAGCTTTCAACCTGACGCTGTTGACTGGCTACGGAAGAAGGGCAAACGCTAGAAGAAAAAAACTGCTCATCTAGTCCAAGTTTTGTTTTGTGTTTTCTGTCTTAGTCTTTGTATCTTAAATTGTACCTACAAGTGAGATCTCCCAGTATTTTTCCTCTTTTTTTTTTTAAATATTTTCTGTTCTTAGTCTGTAACTCACTGGGTCCAGATAGGTAATTTATATATTCCTCATTAACAGCTCACCACTTGATATACTTTACATAAACTCTTTGAGTTGTAATTTCCTTTCATGGTATAAGAAATACAATCGCATATCTTTTGCATGGGAAGATGACTGGGCACTATAAATCCCACCCTATATACTTTCACTTTTGGCATTTATGCCAGAAAATAGAAATCATTCCATTCCAGATGGGAAGAGAGGGGGGAATTATGTAGAGATCTGATGATAAAATGTCCAAAAGAATAGGAATGCAAATGAGAAAAGATAAAGGCTAATCAAAAGATTTGTAACTACAAGAAAAGATTGGTCTGGAGAAGTGAAAAGTAGTTGCATTGCTCAGTCAAGGCATTGAATGTGTCTACTGCTGTTGAGGAAAAACCAAACAGCCAAACAGACAAACCCTGTGTCCATATTACTGCGGGCACAGAGTGACTTCTACTTTCCTACTATCTTCTACTCTGTCGTCTGGGTGCTTTGTGCTGACAGAATCCAGTAAGACCAGCGGCAAGGGAGTCTGAGTAATATAGCAAGTAGGAATCAAGTCCCAGAAATACAAAACAGTAGAAAGACAGTATGCAGACAACTTACTCCAACATTTACATTAATTTTTCAGTAGAAGTAATAGATTCACCATCTCCCCTGGTCACTCTCAAGATCAATGGTTTAAGACTAAAATTAGGGGTATAATTTGTTGCCCTTGTTTGTTGTTGTTGTTGTTGTCGTCATTATTGTTGTTGTTAATGTCGTTATTGTTGGATAGGACAGAGAGAAATGGAGAGAGGAGGGTGAGACAGAGAGGGGGAGAGAAAGATTGTGAAGCAACTCCCCTGCAGGTGGGAAGCCTTAGGCTCGAACCAGGATCCTTACTCAGGGTCCTTGCATTTCGCGCCACCTACGCTTAACCCGCTGCACTACCGCCTGACTCCCAGGAGTATGATTTGTGCCAAGTGTATAGATAAAAACAACCTTCATGAAAGGATTTTAAATGAATTTATTTGCCTTAATAGTATTGTATGTTTGTGAGAAGATGCTTAAGCTCACAGGAACTAAGTAACTTAATTTTTTTTTTAATTTTCTCTGACTGGAATAATTTACCAGTTTGATAGAACAACAGTCAAAGTTAAAAACAAAATACCGAAATTTGTTAGCATCAACTGCTATAATCATTTTTTCTTTCAATGACATATTGTTCCTATAAATAATTTAGATATGAGTAATGAGAACATGATTATAAGTCAACATCTAGGGAAAAGCTAGCCCTATCACAACCACAACTCTGATGGAATGTCTTGGTGATGGATTTAGTCTTACATTTTGTCAGTTCACTTTTCTCTGAAATGCTATTCTATTTAGGGTACTAAATGACTTGCTAAATGACTAAATGACACATCAATTTTGAATTCTTAGGCAAGGTCAATTAACCTTTCCAGTATTCCTTATCTATGAAATGAGGATAATAATAACATCTACCAGGGGCTGGGTGGTGGCACACCTGGTTGAGTACACACATTATAATGTGCAAGGACCCAGGTTTGAGCCCCCCGAACCCCACCTACAAGGGGGAAAGTTTCACAAGTGGTGAAGCAGGGCTGCTGGTGTCTCTCTGTCTCTCTCCCTCTCTATCACCCTCTACCCTCTCAGGTCTCTGGCTGTCCATATCTAGTCAATAAAGATAATAAAAAATAAAAAAACAGCATATACCTCATACATACATAACAATACATAGTTATTTATGAGGATTAAGTGATAATATACATGTAAAAACTGGAATTGTGTCTAATATGTGATAAATTCTCATTAAGGTGATCTTTTTATTAGAAATTTAAAAATTGATCACTTGTCAGCTAAAGGCAACTTTATTTCTATTTGAACTTTTCTTCCTGTAAGTCACAGCTGACTCTAGATGCAAGATAAAAAGACAGTATTGGAAAAGGAGTTACTAAACACAGAAAGAAAGGAATAATAGTAAACATGGAAGTTCAAGTGCTTCTGATCCTCAAGAGACCAGATGGAATAATAATCAAAAATTTAAGCATCTGTGAATGGAAATAAAATAACTAAAGAACATTTGATAAACGATTTTTCTAAGTAATGCAAGAGTGTCGGAAAAGTAGTTCTCCTAAGTTTGGTATTTCAACTGAGTAGATGAAAATGGAAGATGAAATTAGACATGGGAAAAGTATTAGAAAACAGGTAGATAGATGTATGAACCTACCCCACATGGATCAAAGAAAAGACAACTAAGAGGAGAGAGAAAGTGTTGCTAAGAAAAATAGAAATCACTAGAATGTTTGGGAATATTTCCCCATCTCCTTTGATTTTTTTTTTATTCTGGAAAACTTTGATTACGTTGGGTGTCAGTTCTTTTTTGAAAGTTTTTTAGATTTCATTAGTGAAGCAACTACAGTTCTTAAATTTTGAATTTAAAAGAGATCTCTGGGGCTGAGCAATGGCACATCTGGTTGAGCACACACGTTACAATAAGTAAGGATTCAGGTTCAATCC